>NC_064848.1:84520831-84635831 GCF_024139225.1 Suncus etruscus
TGAGTGCAGAGCCAAAGAAAAAAGTTGTGAGCATTGCTGGGTGTAGCTCAGCCCACCCCATCCCTGTGCCTGCCAAAAAAGAGTGAAACTAAAAGGCTTTCAGAATTCCATCAGATCATCACATAGCCATTTCATTCAGAGGAAAAAGGAACCTTCCGTGAATAGAGATTTCCCCAGGACACTGTAAAAACAAAAGTCACCAGGCAGGCATGACAGGAAAAAGCTGCCTGGCCTTAGGCTCAAGGACAGGGCTGTACTGGGGTTACTCTTCATAAAAGTTGGAAGAATCCCTTTAAAAGTGTTTGATGCAATTTTATTATGGTTTACTCAGTCTCCTTTGGGCTTCTTTCATTTTCAGTCTAAGTCATCACCCACGGTAATCACTAGAGAGTAAGTAATTTAGGAGAAGGTTGCACAGCCACCCAAGCTCCCAATTCTGATGCACTTGCATGGTTAATGCTGGCAACTCAGGGGAGGGGGCATCTCTGGGGGGGGGGCTGGTCAACAGTTCCTTCCTGTCTAATTTTTCTGCCCCTTGCAGTGGCCTTCAGACTAGCTCTGATCAATAGAAGGTAATAGGGAGAATACAGTTCCTGCCTTCCACCTAGTCTCTAAGAAGCCTGGCAGCTTCCTCTCTCCTTGCTGAGCAGTCAGTAACCACTGCTATGAGAACCCTCAGCCTTGGTGCTCAGAAAATTTTCCTCAGTGACCTGCTAAATATGCTCTGCTAAAGTATTTATGTGAGTGACAGAACCTTCTAGCTAAGGCTCATGATTCCAGTCCATGGAACTATGAGAAATAGTAAATTTTCTTCTCTAAGCCACTAAATTTAAGGGAATTAAGAGGGCAAGGGAGTGGAGAGAACAGAGTTAGTATAGTCATATGTGCCTAAGATACTCTTGATATATAAAGAGATATTTAGTCTAAATAAGATTAAGAGTGGGGGGCCCGGAGAGATAGCACAGTGGCGTTTGCCTTGCAAGCAGGCGATCCAGGACCAAAAGTGGTTGGTTCAAATCCCGGTGTCCCTTATGGTCCCCCGTGCCTGCCAGGAGCTATTTCTGAGCAGACAGCCAGGAGTAACCCCTGAGCACCACCAGGTGTGGTCCAAAAACAAAAACAAAAAAAAAGATTCAGAGTAGGGCCAGAGTGATAGCATGCAGAAGGTTGGTGGTTCAAATCCCAGCATTCCATGTGGTCCCCTGAGCCTGCCAGGAGCAATTTCTGAGCATAGAGCTAGGAGTAACCCTGAGCGCTGCCAGGTGTGACCAAATAAATAATTAAATAAATAAATAAATAAGATTAAGAGGCTATTGTACTAATGTAAAAAAGGGGAAACTTCAAGAAAATAGGACTTTGGAAAATTAAAAATAAAATATTAAAGTCCAATATTCAACAGAAGCCGGGGATGTAGCTCAGTGATAGAGCACATGTTTCAAGAGCATCTGGACTCTATCCCTGGCACCGCACAAAGAAACAAGCACAACTCGTAAATAGAACACTAAGCAATCCATCACTACTGAGAAATAAATATATATATTCCAACTTGAGAAATTCTCAAAAAAAATTAGGAAAAGTAATTATGTCAGCTAGAATAGGACCAAAAAAATGAAGCTATATCCAAATAGTCTATATCCATAAAAGAAAAACTGCTAAAGAGGATGTAGCATATCTGTAAGAATGAGTCTAAATAATCTACCCAGCATGAATGGTGGGGAAATAAAAGATCCCTTTGAATTTTATGGAATAAGAAATATCTAAACATTTTCTGAGTAAAAGGGATGGTGGTTTACAAGGAAAAGAATCTATCTGACCTTGACTTGTTCACCAGAAAAAGCCACTCTAGGCAGCAATAGAGTCATATTTATTGAGGTCTAAGGAAAAGGGAGCAAAAATTATGTTGGATTTCAAGCAGAGAAAACCTCTTAAGCATGAGAAATTAGCATCAGGAGTTATACCACTGGGCTAGAGTGAAAGCAGAGCAGTAGGGCATTTGCCTTGCACATGGCTGACCCGGGATAGACCCGGGTTTGATACCTGGCATCCCATTTGGTCCCCCGAGCCTGCCAGGATTGGTTTCTGAGCATAAAGCCAGGAGTAACCCCTGAGGGCAGCTGGGTGTGGCCCAAAAACAAACAAACAAACAAAAATCAAAACTTCAAATTGTAAACTGCAATCTATTCCACTTCATTTGAAACTTTTTATTCCAATAAGGAATCTGTACAGTGTGACTATCTCTGACACAAAAAATCTTCTTGCCTATTCCATTTGTCCCAGACTCTTTAAAAGGTAACATGAGCTACTAAATCTTTCTGTATATATTTACAAACAGCAAATATGACTAAGCAATAGTGTATAGAGAAGACTTGGGGTTTGTAAATTTTGACCGGTCCCTGTCAGGAAAACAAGTCATTTCCAAGTCACACAAAACTTGCGGACAATCATTTGATCACACACAGTAACAATGATTGTTATAATGATTGTTAGTAAAAATAACTTCCGCTTTCCATGTTCTACATGCCAGGCTTTCTTTGTTCTATAGGCTTCAGAGTTTATGACTATCTGAATATACTTTATCATATTATTACATTTTTTTATCTTACTCATTCACCATACCCTGTGAGGGAAACACCATTAATACCCCAGTTTACAGATGAAGTAACTGAAGCTGAGAGTGGTTAAGGAACCTGTAGTCATGCAGGCGGAGCATGGAAAACCAGGATTAAATGCAGCTCCATAGACCATATATTTAACCCCCGAGAGGTAGCTACAAGAGTTAGTGCAGAGGCTTTGCATGCCAGAGACTAGGTTAAAACTGCATAGTTCCTGTGCCATGGTCTCCTGAGCTTGGATAGAAAGAGACTCCCAGCACTAAACCTAAGAGTAGTCCCTGAGTACTGCCAGATGTGTCTCTGTCTCTGTCTCTCTGTCTTCTCTCTGTCTCTATCTTTCTCTTTCCTCTGTCTCTCCTCTTCTCTCTCTCATACACACACACACACACACACACACACACACACACACATTGATCTGTTACTTACTATATGTATTCATGTTCCTTAAAAGTCTAAATATACTTTTACACATTGAAGCTGGTTATAATAGTTGTTGGAGAGACAGCATTTAACACAGTTTCTGGAAGACTACAGGGCCTTGCTATGTGTGGCTAGTACATGAATAAACCCCATCTCTCTCCTAAATCACCATATCCAGTCCTTCCTTACCCACATCTGAATTTGAGTGTGACCATTAATGCCTGTGTAAATGCCTGGACATGCATGCCTATGTGTGGTGGACACACACACAAGCAAACACATATACATACATACTCTCCCTCATCTATACTGACAGTTGGGGCCATGCCTATAGCAATGTCTGCTGGTGCTCAGGGACCACCAAGGCTACCCTAGGAAGTAGAGATGGAATGGGGCATATGCAGTATTAGGGATCAAATTCAGATCCTTGTACCTCATAAGCATTTGAGTACCGACCATTTGACTATTCCCTGGTCTTCCATCCCATATTTGATCAGGAAAGGGGTTGTTTGTTTTGGAGCTACACCCAAGTGGTGCTCATAGGCTACTCCTCATTTAAGGCTTGAAAAATCACTCCCAGCAATGCCTCGGGTGCCAGGTGGTGTCTGAAATCAGGCCTAGAGCTCTGGCAGGCAATGAATGAGCTCCAGCCCACTGACCTGCTTCTCTGACCCTCAATACCTTCTCATGGGGAAAAAATATATATTGGCTAATTCTACTGTCTCTTTTTGGGAATGACAATCATAGAACATTCCAATCAGAACAAAGTGTTCTGATCGTTCACCCCTACTCTATTGCAGAGATCTGTCTTAGGATAACAGTTCATCATTTTTGACACATAATGTTTGCCCTGCAGCAGATGAAAAACTGGGAGATTATTTTCAAAGTTAGGTTCACTGAGGCTTTAGCATGAGCAACAACCTGAACTCAACAGCCTGTGTTTTTCCTTCACATTCTTACCAATATTGATGGTCTATTTAAGGCAAACTATATGACAAATGGCTAAAGGATAACCTGTATCCTGATCTGTACAATTATAAATGTTTTTCTCTGGCAAACCCTCACAGCTAAGAAGACAAAATCTCACTTGTGTGCTCCAGAAAACTGTTCTGATCCCCTCCCTGCTGCCAACACAAGCACCGCCATGGATTCCAGTTAATGTCCGTGGCTTAGCTCTGACTCAAATCTTATTATGAAATTCTGCAGCAGCTCAGCCTGGGCACACAGGAAGAACATGAAAAGCAGACTGAATGAACATAATACCAATTGATCTTCTAAGACTCATTCAAAAGTTAGTCTTTTCTTGGGTCAGAGAGACAGTATAGGGATTAAAGTGTTTGCCTGGCAGGTAGCCAAGCCTGATTTGACCCCCAGCAATTCACCAAGTTCCCTGAGCACTGCCAGGGTTCTCTCCTGAAAAATCGATGAGGAGGGGACAAAGCAAAAGCACAGCAATAGGGCATTTGCCTTACACACTGCTGATGCAGGACTGACATCGGTTCAATCCCCGGTGTCCCATATGGTCCCCCAAGCCAGGAGTGATTTCTGATTTGCATAGCCAGGCCTATCCCTTGAGCATCACTGGGTGTGGCCCAAAAACAAAAAAAAATCAATGAGGAATATCCCCTACTCATGCATGGTGTGATCCAAACCCCACCACTACTCTCACCCTTATCCCTAGCCACCGCTAAAAAAAAAAAAAATTCAGTCTTTTTCTTATTAATGCACCTAATTTAATTCTATCAACAATGATTCTGCAACCATGTAGCAAGAAATTCTCCAGTTAATACAATTGACTAGTACAAAATAACTTCTCTGAAGGACACGTCATTCATGCCAAAAATAAACTTAACTAAATGTACCCTTTGAAGGATTTTTTACCTTAGTACAGGTCAAGAAAGAGGATGAATCAGAGGATCAAAACCTGTGGTTTCAAGTGAATACAGATGAAAATAATGTGCACGTCTCTTCCTCCTTTCTTTTTTTTTTTTCCTCAGGCCACACCTGTTTGATGCTCAGGGGTTACTCCTGGCTAAGCGCTAAGAAATTGCCCCTGGCTTGGGGGGGACCATATGGGACGCCAGGGGATCGAATCGCAGTCCTTCCTTGGCTAGCGCTTGCAAGGCAGACATCTTACCTCTAGCGCCACCTCGCCAGCCCCTCTCTTCCTCCTTTCAATAGCACAACACTTTCTTTGTTAATGTGCTTTGTTTTGGGGTCCACACATAGCCTTATTCCGAACTTATACATGGTACATATTCCTGGCTCTTCACTAGAAATCACTTCTGGTGCGGCTCAGGATTATATGGGTGCCAGGGATCAAACCCTGGTTGAGTGAATTAAGACAAACACCTTGCCCACTGTACTATCACTCTGGCCCCTAAATTTCACAACATTTTTAAGACAATGTTAGAACTGGAATGAAGACCAGAAAAAACTATTAGTTCTAACGGTTTTGCATAGACGTAATCTCTCTGCTTAAACATCACTCTTACTTATAACATGATTGTGACTCACAAAATTAACACTAATTCCCTAATACAAACTGATCCTATCAGTATCAAAATCCCCTTCTGTGAGTGCAGACACCCTCTCCCCTGCCTTTTCATACTTCTGAAGCACTATGCACTGTAACCATACCCCACAGCTTCCACCATACTGCTCATCAGTCAGCCCATTCCTTATACTCATTTTATTCTTGAAAGAAATGTAAACTGAGCATGGAAAAACCATAGGCATGCCAGCTCAATAACTAAAACTTTTTTTTCTTTTTTCTTTTTTTTTTTTTTTTTTTTTTGGTTTTTGGGTCACACCCGGCGGTGCTCAGGGATTACTCCTGGCTGTCTTGCTCAGAAATAGCTCCTGGCAGGCACGGGGACCATATGGGGACAGCCGGGATTCAACCAACCACCTCTGTCCTGATCGGCTGCCTGCAAGGTAAAACGCCGCTGTGCCGCTGTGCTATCTCTCCGGCCCACAATAACTAAACTTGCAACCCACAGCTACAATTGCTGTCAAGCCAGATGGCAAAAATTCACTGCTTTACAACACTGATCTCTGCAAAGAGTGCTATCCCAACCAAAACTGCAGTCAATGCCAGTATTTGAGTTGAGATCTCCACAACTTTGTCAGAGTGAATGTGGGCATGCTCCTCACTGTCTTTTTATGAATCCAAAAGCTCCAGTGGGTGTAACTACACCCCACAACTGTCACTGTTATCAGCCATAGAACTTGGAATTCCTGGACCATGTGGACCTCACATGACAGTACAACACCTCCAAGTTTTTTCAGTATTGACACACACCCCTAAGGAACACACCAAATTAGGTGTCAACGTAGTATGGAAGTCGCATAAGATTAACAAACAAAACAGACAAAGCAATGACAGAATGATCAACTAGCAACAAACAGTTCAGTTAAACATTCAGAAAATGACTTCATGACCCCACTGTGATACATATAATTTTCACAAATTTTCTTTTATTTCATTATCTTATTATTGTATTTCATTTCTTCATTACCACTTAGTTGTAAAACAAGCAATATAAAGTTAAATAATTCCATATCTACCAAGGACACCAGTTTGGGGATGGGATGGGAATTAGGGACAATGATAAAAGTATTTTACACTGGTGGTGAGATTGTTGTTTAGTTCGATCCCCCGGCGTCCCATATGGTCCCCAAGAAGCCAGGAGCAACTTCTGAGCGCATAGCCAGGAGTAACCCCTGAGCGTCACAGGGTGTGGCCCAAAAACCAAAAAAAAAAAAAAAAAAAAAAAAAAAAAACATAGAATGGCAGAAACAAATGTATGTAAACCATGGTGTTTAAATAAAGTAATAAAAAAGAAACACTTTTTTTCATTCCCTTCCTTGAAATCTGTAAAGGAGAGTCCCTCCATAAACCACACCACAGCCCACCCAGTCCTGCCTCGCCTGGCTACTTCCCTCCTCAGCTCCCTGAAAGGGTCTGCATCACCACCACACTCAGCTTTTCCTCCTATACCTGTGCAGAAGGTGCCATCATTGGGGATGAAGGTCGTGTTGTTGTTTGTGGCTCGATAACCTTCGAGGCAGATGCAATAAAATCCCCCAAGTGTGTTGTGGCAAGATGTGTGGTTCCCACAGACCACAGTGGCTCCCAGCTGACACTCATTCTTATCTGTGGACAAATGGAGACAATTCAGGGCCAGCACTATCAATGCAAACCATGTTTTACAGCCCATACCGTTCTCTTCTGGCTGGACAGCAAAACATCAGTACTCAGTTAACAAACAAGTGCCCCAGCTGTGTTCCCCCAGGGACTAAGCCTTTTGGGCTATAGATCATGGGTCCCTCATAGTCATGCAGTCCTTGAATAACTCTGAGGCTTGTGAGTCCAAGAGAAATCCAACATCTCCACTTGGTCACTCCTCTTATTTAAAGATGGGGAGAAGGGGTTTTTCCTAAACTTTGGAGAGGGAGGTGGTACCTATCACCATAGGTGTGGTTACAATAACAAGACACTTTGACTTACATGCATGAAGAACCATTAGCAACAGCATCGTAAACTACAATTAAAAGCTCAGATAATTTGTTTTGTTTTGTTTTGGTTTGATTTGATTTGGTTTTTGGGTCATATACCCAGCAGCGCTCAAGTGTTACTCCTGGCTCCAGGCTGAGAAATCGCTCCTGGCAGGCTCGGGGGACCATATGGGATGCCGGAATTCGAACCAATGACCTTCTGCATGCAAGGCAAACGCTTTACCTCCATGTTATCTCTCTGGCCCAAAAGTTAGATAATTAGATAGAGGTTGCACACTTAGCCAGGAGTAACCCCTGAGGCATCTAACGGTTGTGGCCTGAAAAAAAAAGTTTAGATAATTATGGGCTGGGAGAGATAGCACAGCAGTAGAGACATTTATTTGCCTTGCATGCAGCGGACCCAGGAGGGACCTGGTTGGATTCACCCGCACCCATATGGTCGCTCAGCCTACCAGGGGCAATTTCTGAGTGCAGAGCCGAGAGTAACCCCTGAGCACCACTCAGGGTTGTTGGCCCAACAACCAATCAATCAATTAGATCAATAAATAAATAGAGTTAAAAATTCTGATAATAAATATAATGTAAAAGAAAAAAAAAGGAAAAGAAAAATCTGTCACTGGGCATCCAGAAACAAATCCAGTTAATTCTCATTTTTCTAGCTGGCTGTTTCAAGAAAGTCAGAGCAAATGAGATTATACATCCAGTGATTAAGTGGAAAATTGGTTACGTCTGAGTTACCAGTAAACACAATGGAATTAGTGCTTAAGCCTCATCCGGGAGCAGGGCTAATACTGGGGCAGAAACAGCTCCTGTTAACGACCCATGTGACCCTTGTTAATCATTGCCCCCCCCCCTCCCCAGGAGGAGGGTGCTGCACAGGGCTGCTGACAAGCCCACAAAAGCCTGCCCTGTGGATTTGTAGATGAAATCACTTTGACAGAGATGGTAAAACGAGAGCAATGAGCCTCCCTCCTCCATCCTCTAGCCCAGGGTCACTGAGCTTTCCCTGCCATGGACCAGCCATCTGGTCTCTGTGGCAACGGCTCAACTCCATGTGTCTGGGAGCTGAGCAGGAGAGCAGAACAGACAACAAATCAAAGAGCAGAGCTGTGGTCCTCACAAAACTCTACAGAAGCAGGCCCTGCCCAATCTGCCCTGCAGGCCTGCGCTTACAACTCTACTCTAGCCTCCAGCTGGCACCTTTCCATGAAGCTCTGGGGACTTTTTCTTCTGTGTCCTCTGAAGCACATCCAGACACCATTGTTTTGGGTGGTGGCAGGAGGGGTTTTGTGGACATGTCATGAATCATCCACTATACATAGATTTTTTTTTTCTGTTTTCTAATTAGTAATCTATTAACATCAACCCTTGAGACCGACCCTTCAAGCAGTTCACTTTCCTTCTCACTTCCTACTTGAATGTATTCCTCCACCCTGAAAAATAAAAAATTTAAAACTGTGTAGCATTTCCCCTTATCATCTTGCTTTTGTTTATTTGTTTGGGGCCGCACTTGGCAGTGCTCAGGAGTTAGCTCCTGACTTTGCACTTAAATCACTACGGCAGTAGTTGGGGAACATTATGGGATGCTGAAGATCAAACCCAGGTAGGCCCAGAAATGCATATACCCTACCCACTGGTATTATCACTCTGGGGTCTTATCTTGCTTTTTATTTCTAAGAGTTTTTGTTTAAGCCTGTACTAAAATTTGCCTGAATTTAGGGAGGCACAGGGTTCTTTATGTCAAGAGCAAGACTATATGAGTGGAGCTTTGGTTTGGAACCTTCTATGCCATCGATCTCATTGATGCTGCTGTCCTCTCTAGAATGTATCATAGGCTTGTCCCCCAACAGACCTCACTCGAAGAGAATATTTGAGGTATGCAAAGGATTCCTAACTCTTAGACATCCTTGAACTTAAAACATGCTACAGGATCACTAGAGCGCAAACAACCTCACCTGCACCAGAGGCTGAGAACTGGGGGTAGGCAGTGCCCAGAGTTAGAGAGCAGGTCTTGTATGCATTAACAGAGCCCCCTTCCTCCACCCTAGGAGAAGGGGTTTAATGTTCAGAGATCAAAGAACAATCCAGAGAAGCTGGAGACACAATACAGGCAGTAAGGCTCTTGGTTCACATTGGCCATCCTATATGCTCCCCAAGGAGTGATTTAAAGATGGGGAACACTCTGCCAGGAGGGATTCCTGAGTACAGGGCCAGAAGTATACCTTTAGCATTGCTAAGTATGGCTCAAAAAAAACAAGGGGCTGGAGTGATAGCACAGCTGTAGGGTGTTTGCCTTGCATGCTGACAATTTGGGAAAGACCCAGGTTTGATCCCCGGCATCCCATATAGTCCCCCAAGCTTGCCAGGAGAAATTTCTGAGTGCAGAGTCAGCAGTAACCACTGAGTGCCACTGGATGTGGCCCCAAAACAAAACAAACAAAAACAAAATAATCCAGAGTGCAGAAACATTTCCATCTGGGAAAATTTCGTCAGGGAAAGAACACAAAGCCTTGTTATGCCTGGGCTCCCCAGTTCCAAGTTCACTTCCAAGCCCCTGCTAGCAGGTGGGAAGGAGGGTTGGAGGAGAAATGCCCTCAGGAACCTCAGGATACAGGGCAAATTCCTAGAGAGAAAGAGCTCTAGAAGGCTGCAGAAAGGGGACTGTGAAAGCTGGGCCTGGCCAACAAAGCATAACTACTGGGAGACAGACGTTAGCTCCTAAGCAATGCTCAGGGGCTAATCCCATGAATACACAGCCTGGCTGTGAGTAACACATGTTCCTCATGTTCATGTTCAGGTCCAAAGAAAATATGGTCCTCCTTGTGCCTAGCAAGGCTTAGAGGGTCACCAGAATCCTACCCAGTGGTACCTGGAGGCCTCCAGGGATATGCCCATACAGTACCAAGGATCAAACTCAGGGCCTCGTATATGTCATACATGTATTCCATCCCTTTGAACAATCTCCCCAACCTCCTAGAACATAACTAAAAATTTTGTTGTTTTCTTTTTTGTTTTGTTTTTTTTTGGGGGGGGGCCACATCTGGCAGCATTCAGGGGATACTCCTGGCACTGCACTCAGAAATTACTCCTGGCAGGCTCCAGGGACCATATGGGATGTCTGGAATCAAATCCCAGTGGATCCCAGGTCAGCCGCATGCAAGGCAAATGCCCTATTACTGTGCTATTGCTCCAGCCCTAAAAATGTTTTCTTGAACCCAGAGAAATAGCACAGCGGCATTTGCCTTGCAAGCAGCCAATCCAGGACCAAAGGTGGTTGGTTCGAATCCCGGTGTCCCATATGGTTCCCCGGTGCCTGCCAGAAGCTATTTCTGAGCAGACAGCCAGGAATAACCCCTGAGCACCACCGGGTGTGGCCCAAAAACCAAAAAAAAAAAAATGTTTTCTTTTTAGCTATTTATTTTTAGCTTGGAGGAGTGGGGCTGGGAGCACAACTAGAAGTAATTCCTAGCTCTGTGCTCAGTATCATTCCCCATGGTGCACAGGAAACCAGGCAATGCTAAAGACTGAACAGCAGCCTTCCTCATGCGAAGTATGTGCTCTGCCCACTGAGCGCTCTCTCTCTCTCTCTCTCTCTCTCTCTCTCTCTCTCTCTCTCTCTCTCTCTCTCTCTCTCTCTCTCTCACTCTCTCTCTCTCTCTCTCTCTCTCACCCTAGACATTTTTTATAACTCAGAACTGAATTTTATCTTTTTTTTAAATAAAAAAAATCTATCACGAGGTTGTAGACCCTGTCAATCCACAAGTATGAAACAAACTATCAGTATTTTTTACTACACTTAACAGGACTATCAGATTATCAAACACTCACTATTAAAATGTTTGCGAAATCTCTCACTGAATTAGGATTTTTTGTTTGTTTGCTTGCTTGTTTTTAGTTTTGGGGCCACATTTGGTGTCATTCAGGGTTTACTTCTGACTGTACATTCAGAAATCGTTCCTGGAAGGCTCAAGGATCATATGGGATGCCGGGAATCAAATCCGTGTCTGCCAGGTCGGCTACATGCAAAGCAAACTACCTACCACTGTGCTATTGCTCTGGACCCTGAATTGGGCTTAACCCTGAAAACTGACCAATTTTCCACATGATGAATGTCATGAGGCAAATAATAATTGCAGAGATGTCAGCTTAAAAGTATATTCTGGGGGCCAGAGAGATAGCATGGAGGTAAAGCATTTGCCTTGCATGCAGAAGGATGGTGGTTCAAATCCTGGCATCTCATTTGGTCCCTGGAGCCTACCAGACACGTTTTCTGAGCGTAGAACCAAGAGGAACCCCTGAGTGGTGCCGGGTGTGACCCAAAAGCCAAAAACCAAAACAAACAAAAACAAAAAACAAAAATAAAAAAATGTATATTCTGATGTTAAATCTCCCCAAAAGTCACAACTACAAAAAAAATGAAAGATTGACATTAATAATTAGGCTCAAGACAACAGCATTTCATCACTTCCATAGGGAAACTATGTTTAACTGATCCTTACGGAACTAATCTAGGTAGTTTTATATTAAACAACCAAAGAAATGATGTAATATTCACCTGAGTCACATTAAACTCAAGACTTCAAACAGATTTTAAATGATTTATTTTTGTTTTAACAATAGAATCAATATTACTATAAAAAATTTTTTGTTTTGGTTTTTGGGCCATACCCGGTGACGCTCAAGGGTTATTCCTGGCTATGCGCTCAGAAGTCGCTCCTCTCTTGGGGGACCATATGGGATGCCGGGGGATCAAACCTCGGTCCGTCCTAGGCTAGCGCAGGCAAGGCAGGCACCTTACCTCTAGCGCAACCATGCCTGCCCCACTATAAATTTTTTTTTTATATTTATAAAATATTTTAAATTTGTGTTAGGACAGGGAATTTATAAAGATTCAAGTTCAATGACCTCTGATGTGAGGAATAGTTCTTGGAAACCCAAGAGAACGGATCTACTTACACACTTAAAGGTTTATTATGGTTCACAAGACCTTGCAATAATAATATGTGAACCAAATAACAACGTTTTCCTCCCAAGGACATCACACTTTAACACTAGAGAATCTGGTTTCTTGATTCAACTCTTCAGCTCAGCTCAGAGGAAGCTCAGAACTTACCAATACACTGGGTCCTCCCATTGCCCACAAATCCATAGTTGCAAATACACATCTTCTTCCCTTCTTCTTGCTTACAGGTAGCATGTTCATGGCAAGTGGCACAAACATTCAAACCTGAAACATAAAGTGTGTGTTTTAGGAAAAGAACAATTCCATTGTCTTCTCTTGAGGCATCAGTGTCACCATATTCAAAAAAATTTTTTGAATACCAACATTAAAAATATCTATTACGGGCCCGGAGAGATAGCACAGCGGCGTTTGCCTTGCAAGCAGCCGATCCAGGACCAAAGGTGGTTGGTTCGAATCCCGGTGTCCCATATGGTCCCCCGTGCCTGCCAGGAGCTATTTCTGAGCAGACAGCTAGGAGTAACCCCTGAGCACCGCCGGGTGTGGCCCAAAAACCAAAAAAAAAAAAAAAAAAATATCTATTACTACCCTTAAAAGTCTGAAACCACCCTGAAATATAGCTACTCACTGTTCATAGGTGAAAGGAAAATTGCCCAACCTGGCATTCAATGATCTATCTCAACAATATGACTCTAGGTAACTCTTTCAGTCCTTTCTTCCCTCCAAATCACCCATAGTGCTACCCTCTAGACAAGATATTGACTCTCTTTGCCATATATACAACCATGTCAAGCTTCAAGCCACCCTTATGATGATCACTTTAACCAAAATGCCAGTTCCTCTATCGAGTTAGCACCTATTCCTTTTTTTTTTTTTTTTTTAGGTCACACCCGGCCACTCTCAGGGGTTACTCCTGGCTCTATGCTCAGAAATCGCACCTGGCAGGCTCAGGGGACCATATGGGATACCGGGATTCAAAACCGACCTTCTGCATGAAAGGCAAACGCCTTACCTCCATGCTATCTCTCCGGCCCCCACCTATTCCTTTTTTGAGGATCCAGGTAAAATATCAGATTCTTCCTGAGGTCTTCTGCATGCCTCCATTTTGGAAACATAGTAATCAAAACCATCAATCTCAGGACTTATTCCTGGCTCTATATACACAGATCACTCCTGATAAGGCTCTAGGGACCATATGGGATGAAAGGGATCAAACCCAGGAGGGCCACATGAAAGGCAAGAGCCTTGTCTATACTTGACAAGTATACTTGTCTATACTTCCTCTGTGCTTCTACATCTCAACCATGTGAGTTTCTCATTATGTTCTATTCCTGTGCTGTCTTTTCAAGTCAAGTTTATTCTAGGAATGAGCCCCTCAAGCACAGAGATTGTGTCACTTGCCAGCGTGTCGCCATGGCATAGTATGAATATTGTATAATGACTAAGCAATTAAAGAAACTGGCCAGCCTCCTGGAGACAAGTCAAAAAGCAGGTAGAGGGAAGGCCAACTCACCTATATCCCTACCCACCCTCTTTTTAGGGAAGAGTGAAAGTGTTTAAAATGTCAGTCAGACAACAGCCAGGTCCCAGCAGGATGATGAGAGATCCTGATTACTTAGATAAACAGCAAAAATGTTTAGGTTTAAAACTCCTATAACATCCAATCTACCAGATGGTGCTATCTGGCCCAAGATCAAACAAGAATTTCTACTCGAGGGTATGTGGGATATTGGGTTTCACTCTTGGTATCTGTAATTTCAGGAGGAGCTTGGTAAGGAGAACCTTTCCAGCATGGAATTTCATCTGAGTCTTGGCCCCATTACCTCACAAGTAATGAAAACTTAGGCCTCAGGCCATTCCAGGCACAGAACCAACAGAGACAGGGAGATTTCCAAATTCTCTCACAATCATACTTGCTTTAATTTTTTTAAACAAAAGATAACACAGAAATAAGACACGCCACAATTTAATACTAAAACCAAATTACAGTCATTCCCCAAAAGCACAAGAACTTTCAAAAATTGTAGAAATTAGAGACCATGTAGATCTGACTCCAATGTATTAATGTAATAGAGCCACAAAACAAAACATTCAATTAGTATTCCTCCATCCAAAGAAAACCTACTTGGAAATTGTAGAACATTCTCCTAAATAATTCTCCATTTTTATCTCCTAAGAATAAAAATGAATTGTTAGTCTTGCATGCAGCTGACCCCAGCTCCCCTTACGGTCCCTTAAGCCAGGAGTGATCCCTGAACTCAGAACTAGAAATAAGCCCTGAGAACCACCTGGGATTGCCCAAAAACACAAACAAAAAAACAATTACTAGATACAAACTATAAAAAATTACCCACTCCAGAAAATTTGAGTTTTACAATGTTTTTATACTTTAAAGAAGAGAAAGATGGAAACCAGAGAGAGAATACAGTGGGTAGGGTACTTCTCTTGTACGTGACCTACCCAGGTTTGATCTTCAACACCTCATATATCACTCCCACCAAACGTGATTCCTGAGCACAGAGTCAAGAATAAGACCCCTGGGCACAGCCAGGAAAGAAGGAGCATAGAGAGGAGAGAGACAGACAGACAGACAGACAGACAGACACAGGTTGGAGAGATATCAGCACTGAGCATTGCCACATATACCCCAAAAAATAAAGAGAAAAAGAAAGGTAAGTAGAAAAGGGGAGGGGAAAATAGAATTTTAGTATAATAAGTCTGAATGCACATCAAACTTTGGAGAATTCTAAGCCCTTATTTTATACATAAAAAAAACAGTGATGAGGGGCTGGAGAGATAGCATGAAGGTAAGGCATTTGCCTTGCATGCAGAAGGACGGTAATTCTGGCATCCCATATGGTCCCCGAGCCTATCAGGAGCGATTTCTGAGCATAGAGCTAGGAGTAATCCCTGAGCACTGCTGGGTATAACCCCCCAAAACAAACAAACAAACAAACAAAAAACAGTGATGAGGGCCATAGAGATAGCATAGTCTTAGGGCGTTTGCCTTACACACAGCAGATCCAGGACCAATGGTGGTTCAAATCTCGGCATCCCATATGGTCCCCTGTGCCTGCCAGGAGCGATAGCTGAGTGAAAAGCCAGGAGTAACCCCTGAGCCCACAGGATGTGACTCAACCCCCCCCCCCCCCGCAAAAAAAAAGTGATGAAGAAATTAAGTGATTTGTTGAAAAGACCACAAGTACTCCTTAGAGTTGGGATTCCAGTCCTGATTGCTAAGGGCTTGAAAGATAGTTCAGGGGCTGGAGCTATAGCACAGAGGTAAGGCCTTGCACACAGCCAACACAGGATGGACCCCTGTTCAAATATCCCATATGGTCCCCCAGGCCTACCAGGCCTGAGCACAGAGCCTGATGTAACCAAAAGAAAGGAAAGGAAAGGAAAGGAAAGGAAAGGAAAGGAAAGGAAAGGAAAGGAAAGGAAAGGAAAGGAAAGGAAAGGAAAGGAAAGGAAAGGAAAGGAAAGGAAAGGAAAGGAAAGGAAAGGAAAGGAAAGGAAAGGAAAGGAAAGGAAAGGAAAGGAAAGGAAAGGAAAGGAAAGGAAAGGAAAGGAAAGGAAAGGAAAAAGAAAAGAGAGGTAGGAAAGAAGGAAGAAAGCAAGGAAGGAAGGAAGGAAGGAAGGAAAGAAAGAAAGAGAAAGAAAGAAAGAAAGAAAGAAAGAAAGAAAGAAAGAAAGAAAGAAAGAAAGAAAGAAAGAAAGAAAAGAAAGAAAGGAAGGAAGGAAGGAAGGAAGGGGGAAGGAAGGAAGGAAGGAAGGAAGGAAGGAGAAAGAAAGAAAGAAAGAAAGAAAGAAAGAAAGAAAGAAAGAAAGAAAGAAAGAAAGAAAGAAAGAAAGAAAGAAAGAAAGAAAGAAAGAAAGAAAGAAAGAAAGAAAGGAAGGAAGGAAGGAAGGAAGGAAGGAAGGAAGGAAGGAAGAAGAAAGAAGAAAGAAAGAAAGAAAGAAAGAAAGAAAGAAAGAAAGAAAGAAAGAAGAAAGAAAGAAAGAAAGAAAGAAAGAAAGAAAGAAAGAAAGAAAGAAAGGAAGGAAGGAAGGAAGGAAGGAAGGAAGGAAGGAAGGAAGGAAGGAAGGAAGGAAGGAAGGAAGGAAGGAAGGAGGAAGAAAGGAAGAAGAAAGAAAGAAAGAAAGAAAGAAAGAAAGAAAGAAAGAAAGAAAGAAAGAAAGAAAGAAAGAAAGGAAGGAAGGAAGGAAGGAAGGAAGGAAGGAAGAAGGAAGGAAGGAAGGAAGGAAGGAAGGAAGGAAGGAAGGAAGGAAGGAAGGAAGGAAGGAAGGAAGGAAGGAAGGAAGGAAGGAAGGAAGGAAGGAAGAAGAAAGAAAACTTCAGCAAACGAAGTGCTTGCCTTGCACGCAGCCACTCAGGTTTGATCCAAGGTACCACATATGGCCCCCTGAGCACCACCAAAAGTGATTCCCAAGTTCAGATCCCTGGTGCTCTATATGGTCCCATCAACCCTGCCAACAGTATTTCCTGAGCAAAGAACCAGAAGTAAGCCCTGAGCATCACAGAGTGTAGCAAAAACCCGAAATAATACATTTTAAAATGTAAACTAAAATAAACTTGCTGGTGGAACACATTTCTAGGAACGGGATTTAAATGGTTCCTAAAGCCCTTTCTCACTAATGTTCTCATAGTCCTTCCTTAGGATACCTGTGTTAATAACTAATTATGAATAATTTAGCAGGGAAGGAGGCAGAGTGATAGCAAAGCAGGTAAACTTTTAAAGTTTTCCTGGCACACTACATGCCCAGGCATTCCGTATGGTCCCCCAAACCTGCCAGCAGTCATTTTTGAGTACAAAGTGAGGAGTAGCCTCTGAATGCTACTGGCTGTAGGCCAGAAAAAAAAAAAAAAAAAAAAAAAAAGGGCCCGGAGAGATAGCACAGCGATGTTTGCCTTGCAAGCAGCCAATTCAGGACCAAAGGTGGTTGGTTTGAATCCCAGTGTCCCATATGGTCCCCCGTGCCTGCCAGGAGCTATTTCTGAGCAGACAGCCAGGAGTAACCCCTGAGCACCGCCGGGTGTGGCCCAAAAACCAAAAAAAAAAAAAAAAAAAAGAATTTAGCAGAAAAAAATATTTAAGAGCGACCCAGGAAAATAGTTCAAAGCACACATGCTTTGCATGCAGAAGGTCTGGGTTTGAACACTGCCAGGAGTGACTTAGTACTGGGTATGATCTGCTCCAACCAAAATAATAATAATAATAATAATAATAATAATAATAATAATAATAATAATAATAAAGCCTTAACATATTATAACCACAAGGCAAGTACTAGCATGTAGAAGACTTTGACTCAGTAAATACTTCAAAAAAGTTTTACTTCCCAAACAGGCAAACAAAGCAAGATGTTTGCCAGCCCACCAAAGGTTTCTCAGCCTAAGAACAGAAGACAAAGTGACTGTCCTGGGGCCAGAATGATAGTATAGTGGGTAGAGCATTTGGTGGCTGACTCAGCCTCCATCTTCAGCACCCCATATGGTCCTTGAGCATTGCCAGGAGTAAGCCCTGAGCATTACCAGGTGAGGGAGGGAGAGAGGGAAAGAGGAAGGAAGGAAGGAAGGAAGGAAGGAAGGAAGGAAGGAAGGAAGGAAGGAAGGAAGGAAGGAAGGAAGGAAGGAAGGAAGGAAGGAAGGAAGGAAGGAAGGAGGAGGGAGGGAGGGAGGGAGGGAGGGAGGGAGGGAGGGAGGGAGGGAGGGAGGGAGGGAAGGAAGGAAGGGAGGGAGGGAAGGAAGGAAGGAAGGAAGGAAGGAAGGAAGGAAGGAAGGAAGGAAGGAAGGAAGGAAGGAAGGAAGGAAGGAAGGAAGGAAGGAAGGAGGGAGGGAGGGAGGGAGGGAGGGAGGGAGGGAGGGAGGGAAGGAGGGAGGGAGGGAGGGAAGGAGGGAGGGAGGGAGGGAGGAAGATAAAAAAGAAAAGGGAAGGGAATACAAAAGGAAAAGAGAAAGGGAGAGGAGGGGAGGGGAGAGATGAGGAGGGCAGTGGAGGGGAAGAGAGTGAAGAAGAGGAGAGGAAAAGAGAGGACCTATGAGGAGAGCCTCTGCTGCCCTAATTAGCTTCATCCAACAGGGTCCTGGAAGGAGAGTCTAGCCTAGGGGAATATTAGCATTACGCTAATACAAGGCAAGCAGAATAGAGGCTGTAAGAGCTGCTGCTTTTTGTTTTGTTTTATTTTGATTTGTTTTGTTTTTGGGCCACACCAGGTGATGCTCAGGGGTTACTCCTGGCTATATCTTCAGAAATCACTCCTGGCTTGGGGGAACATATGGGGTGGTGGGGGATCCAACCGCAGTAGTCCTAAGTTAGTGCATGCAAGGCAAATGCCCTACCACCGAGTCACTGCTCCGACCCCTGAGAGCTACTTCTGATCACACAATAGGGGCTGTTTTTGAGCAACCCACTGCTCAGTGGGGAAAAAAAAAGAAAGAAAGAATAAAATCTGAAGAGAGACTGGGGATGTAGCTCAAAGGAAAGTACCTCCCTTCCATGCTTAACATCTGGGCTCAATTCCCAGCCTGCTTCCTGACCCCCCCAAAAAAAAAGAAAAGAAAAATCACTGAAGATAGGATGACCATTGTCCCAGATTTAAAGTCCTATACCCAGGAAAACCCCTCAATTCCATGCAAATCAAAATACTGGTCACCCTACAGAATTTCCAGTGTCAATAGACCCAGCCTTTGTGAATCACCAGATGAAAGGATCTATAGATCCTCCGGATCTACTAGGGGACTCAGCAATTCCACTTCTAGGTAGGCATCTATCCAGACTCTGCTCAGATAATGGAGGAGATTACTGCAGAGTTAAGTAACCTCTAACTCCTACCCAGAGGTCCCCAGAAACACTGGTCAAGAAAGGGGATGGTGGGATATCCAGATGCAAGGAAAAAAAAGCTGACCCCACACGCAAGGGCTCACTCCCTAGACTCATCCCCTTTTCATTCGGAGGCTACTGAGACAGATTTGCATGACTTGAGTAGAACTGGAGTAAATAAGCACTCTTGTTGCCTGATCCAAGGATCTGAGGCAAGTTAGATTATGTATCCTGGAGAAATAGCTCAGGGTCAAGGACACATACCTTACATGCTCAAGGTCCATACCCTGTACCTGCTGGTCCCCTAAGTACTACTGGCAAGGAATTGGTGATCCCAGCACAACATTAAACCATCTGGTCTGTAAATCCAGGCCACTGGGAGTGACCCCTAACACCCTGGGCACTGCTTGGGAGACAAATACCAAAACCAGGTTCCATGTGTCAGTACAACAGGAAAGGCTGTCAACCCAGGTCCAATCTCCAGCATCCCATGTGGTCCCTTGAGCACTGCCAGGCATATTTAATCACTGAGTGCAGAGTCAGAAGTAAGACCTGAGCATTACCAGAGTGGCCCAAAAACAAACAAAACAAAACAAAGTCCAAATAAACAAAAAATCCAAAACCAAGTCCTCCATATTTATTCTAAGAGCTAGAACACAGCCAAAAACTAAATGAGCAATATCCAGGCTGGATAAGCTCTAAAACATTACACAAGGTCACCACTAACCAGGTTATTTATGTCTCTTTCCTTAGATGTTATTATTGTTAAAAATTGAGCATGCAAAATGCCCTGCCTGGTATCTGGTTAGAAGCAGGGTTGAGAGATTACATGGATAAGGATTAGAGCTCCCTGTCTTGCAAGTCACATAACCAATCCTTGCATCTCTGTGCCTCAGTTTCCTATCTATCTGTAACCTGAGAATAGTAAACCCTAGACAGTAAATGAATATAGGTAAAGCAATTAGAACATGCTAAGCATTATTGTAACAGTCTCTCAACAACTCCTTGTTACTAAATAGATTAAGGTACTGACAGCTAGACAACCCCCAGTTATATTAATGGGGAGCTTGATGAAGAACTGCAAAGTCTGTGAGGACAGATGCCTGCCATTCAAGGGGCTGAAATCTGAGGAGCCATTACATCTTCATTTACATAATCACTCCCCATCTTCCTCAGCTCTTCTTCCCAGCTTCCTCCTCCCCTTTTCAGCTCCCCCTCCTTTCCACAGTTGCCCAAGTAAACCTGTTCCTCAGAAGAAAGCAGGGGGGGCCAGCCAGCCTGAGCCAGCACTCTGGCTCAATACCTCAGTACCCAAGCAACAACTCCAGCCCACTTCTGAAATATCAGCTGGTGGCAATAAACAATAGAATGAAGTTCTGGCCACTGCCAAGAGAATTGGGGTCTTTAAAAGCACAAATGGAGGGGCCGGAAAGATAGCATGGAGGTAAGGTGTTTGCCTTTCATGCAGAAGGTCATCGGTTCGAATCCCGGCGTCCCATATGGTCCCCTGTGCCTGCCAGGAGCAATTTCTGAGCATGGAGCCAGGAGTAACCCCTGAGCACTGCCGGGTGTGACCCAAAAACCACAAAAAAAAAAAAAAAAAAAAAAAAAAAAAAGCACAAATGGACTTAAACTTTCAACTAATCCTCATCCATTTCCGTGCAAATCCAACACACAGCACAGCCTTCGGGAGATTCTGCCTCTCTCAAATGTGAAAAAAAGGAACCTATCAAATGACCTGAAGCAATGAAAGAAGAGGAGCCCAAAACTCAGGAAGACATAGAACTCACATTTTCTACCTCTGTGTAAAACTACTTCAGTCTTTTGTTCTTGGCTTTTTAGAGGGGGAGAGGTACCACATTCAGTGGTGCTCAGGAGTTACTCCTGGCTTTACACTCAGATATACTTCTGGCAGGCTCAGGGAACTGTATGGGATGCCAGAGACAACCCCGGATTAGCCCTTCCTGCTGTACTAAAAATACTTTGGTCTTCAGTCACCACATCAAGTTCCTAAGAAGGAAGGAACCTAGAAGCCCAATATTCTCTTCTTTCCAACATCCCAGACAGAAAAAATAAAAATGACTCGGGCATGATTTACACCAGATGTGCTGCACCAGGACAGCCCTCAGTTTAAATGGCCATTGGCTATTTCCCTTCCCACCAAAAGTACTTCATCTCTCCTATTGGACAGAGAGATGAAGCTTCCCTCAGCTTCCCCGAGCTCCTCCTCGAACCACTTTCCTGTTGGACCAGGGCCGCTTGCAGTAGGTATCCCGGAACTCTCCCAGTGAAGTTTCCACACCTGGTCTCCAGACCAGGAACCAACCAGCATGCGTGTCCCCATTTCAACACTCTTGAGTGTTGTTTAATTCGTTAGTTTTGGGGTTTTGTTTTGCTTTGTGGACCATTCCAGGCATACTTCTGGTTCTGTGTCCACTCCTGGTAGTGTCCCAGGGACAATGTGTGTGTATCAGGGGTTGAACCAAGCACAAGATCAAAGCAGCCACACAGAAGGCTGACCTCCCATAATATCTCTCCATCCACCACTCTTGAGTTTTGAGTTTAGCAGCTTTTGTCCACCCTGAGCTTGTGTGAAATATCTCTCCTATTATCACACACTGCCTCCCATGGGACTCTGCATGATGGGTGGGAGGACTCATAGGCAATTTAACCTCCAAGGGTCCCTCAGACTGCAGAGACTCATTTTAAGATTTGACCTGAACAGGCCAGAGAGTTAGCACAGCAATAGGACGTTTGCCTTGCACGCAGCCGATTTTGGACAAATGGTGGTTCTAATTCCAGCATCCTGTATAGTTTCCTATGCCTGCCAGGAGTGATTTCTGAGCGCAGAGCCAGGAGAAACACCTGAGCGCCGATGGGTATGACCCAAAAATAAAAAAAGGGGGGGGGGAGGGATCGGAGAGATAGCACAGTGGCATTTGCCTTGCAAGCAGCTGACTCAGGACCTAAGGTTGTTGGTTCAAATCCCGGTGTCCCATATGGTCCCCCATGCCTGCCAGGAGCTATTTCTGAGCAGATAGCCAGGAGTAACCCCTGAGCACCGTCGGGTGTAGCCCAAAAACAACACAAAACAAAACAAAAACAAAAAAAAAAAAAAAAAAAAAAGATTTGACCTGAAGGCTGAAGCCAAGGAAGGCAAGGAGAAAGAGCATAGTGAGGGAAACGTCCTCAGCAGCAGCAGCTCTTACTCCACCTCCTTCTTCTAAGCTACTGCAGTCACTCCAGAACAATCCCACCACTCCACTCTCCTCTTCTTCCCCACATAAAACAGTGACTCACAAGGACGGGAAACAGGGCCTACAAAAATGCAAGGGCAAGTGAGATCAAGCGTGCTCAGCACTGGCAGAGCACCTCGCCCTAACCTCTGCACCAATGCTTCCCCCAATTCTCAGGGCCTTCTCAAGCCCAAAAGTCCTGAAGGGACAAGTTCCCCAGCCACTCCCAGACCCTGAGTAATAACCGAGAAAGTTGAAGAAACAGGACTGACCTGCTCCTGCCCCTCCCATGCTATACCTCTACGGCACTGGGGCTGGGCACGCCACCCCACCCAACCTCCTGCTTCCTCCACATGGCCCTCAAACCCCTTCCTTACACTCACTCTGGTGCTGACACCAGCTCCACCCTGAATCAGCTCTGGAAGGAATGAAAGGGATCTGTCATCACAAAGGGACCAAGGTGAGAAATTCGAGATAAATCAGAGCTCTGAAGGCAGGAGGCACCCCAGGTGGCAGTGTGGGATTAATCAGATCCCATCCTGTGGGAATAATTAGATCAAATCTCCCTCTGTACACATTTTGTTACTCATTGGTTGGAAACATCTCTGAATGTATCACTAGCTCTGGGTGGACAAAAACTGCTAAATTCAAAACTCAAGAGTGGTGGATTGGTGCTTAAACCACGTAATCCCACCTCTGGGTGTGGTGTGTTCTTTCCTAATAAATACCGGTTATAAATAATCAGGTTTCAGGAAAACTGCTCTACTGCATTTCAGACCTTCCCACTAAGCTTTCCTGCTTCTTAGGGATTGAAGGCTTAAGTGTGGAACTCCTGAACCCATTTCACCCTCTTTAGTGTGTGTGAATTATTTCCTACAATGATGACATTTGCTATCAGACCTGCATCTCTCCAGTGTCCTGGCTTTGGAACTTGAGGCCTGATTCTAGCAGCAGGGTACCGAACTCTCTACTCCTGCCATCATAACACTCCGTGCCCACCAGCACAGCTGGCTGTGACCCTATGGATGGGGGAAGAGGGAGAACCCTTGCCTAGTTTTCAAGAAATAAAGCCACAACTTCTGTTGTAGTATATCCCAGAGTTCTTTTTTTTTTTTTTTTTGGTTTTTCGGGCCACACCCATTTGATGCTCAGGGGTTACTCCTGGCTAAGGGCTCAGAATTGCCCCTGGCTTGGGGGGACCATATGGGACGCCAGGGGATCAAACCATGGTCCTTCCTTGGGTAGCGCTTGCAAGGCAGATTTAATGCTTATGTTTGAACCCAGTCATGGGTATTATTAGACGTATTCTTACACCCCCATATACTCAGATAACATCACGTGGCTTTATTTCTTGTTTGCTTAGGCACACTAAAACAGGAAAATACTATACATACCAGTAAGTTCTTATCTAATAGAGATGGGAACACACAAATCTTGTAGTTCAATGGGACCTTACACCCTGAACATTGACATAAAGACCTGGCACAGGTCTCAGAAAAATGGGCATTCTCCATTCACCCTGATCTAGAGAAGACATCTACAAAACATCCAAGGTTGTCTATAACATCACCTGGAGGCAATCCTTTACCAGGGAAGACCCTACAGCTGCTCTGACATCGATCTACTCAAAAGAGACTTCCCTTAACACTGAGAAGACTCAACAAGAACAATGACCTGCTTACTGGACAGGGCTTGCTGTATTGCTCCTTAATTGTGAGGTGAAACTAGAGGATACTCCACACCAGCCTGACTTCAATGTAAGATGTGCAGATTCCAGGATCTTTAATACAGAAACCTGATGCCAACAATAGGATTGCATAAAAAATAAAACTGTGGGCCCGGAGAGATAGCACAGCGGCGTTTGCCTTGCAAGCAGCCGATCCAGGACCAAAGGTGGTTGGTTCGAATCCCGGTGTCCCATATGGTCCCACGTGCCTGCCAGGAGCTATTTCTGAGCAGACAGCCAGGAGTAACCCCTGAGCACTGCCGGGTGTGGCCCAAAAAAAAAAAAAAAAGAAACCAGCCCCTGAACCAATGACAGCAAATGCCTACTGTGAGTAAGCCATGCCCAGCTGGCCCTTGCCAACACCCTCTAACTGGAGTAACACCTGAAACCTGACTCTCTATTCCACTCTAAAGCTTTCAAGCCCCATACCTGGCTTGCAGCAGGTGAGTGATGGAAGCTGACTCACCTGCTAGAGCAAGCCATGGACAGTCTTTTTGAAGTGGTCTTCATTTGCTTCCATACCAATTCTTAACACCCTACTCAGGAGGAGCTCTGGGTCTAACATACCGCAGTGTCATGTGGTCTAAGTATGTCTGTGTGAAAGGTTGCATAAAAGATAGTAGAAGGACATGGGCAAGGGGTCACGAGTGCTGCAAAGGGACCAAGGAATTCCCCAGAGGGAGGACAACTGGGCTCAGACTGAAAAATAAGTGAGGAACTAGCTGTGGGTGAGGGAAGAGCTATTCTTGGTTTTCTATTCCCTCTCAGAAACAGACCTTTTTTCTGTTTCTAGGCCAGAGAGATAGCCAGCAAGTAGGGCCCTTTCCTTGCAGGTGGCTGACCCAGGTTCAATGCCAGGCATCCCATACTGTACTCTGAGCCTGCCAGGAATGATTCTGAGAAAAGAGCCAGAAGTAACCCCTGAGCATATTGGGGTGCTAAAACCAAACAAACAAAAACAAAATACAAAAAAAGAACCAGAACTTTTTCACTGATGCCAGTGAACTTCTCATTTAGTTGACGGAGTAATCTCAAAAGGCTGGAGCATGTGCTTTGCATGGAGGAGCCCAGGTTTGTTCCTAGGCACCTGCTGTCTTACCAACACTGATGGGGAGAGACTACTGGCCCAGGGCACCCGCAAAGTAAACAAAGTCTCATTTAGGGGGCCAGCGAGACAATTCAGTGTGGTACTGCACAAGCCTAGTATGCTGGAAGCCGCAGATTTAGTTGGTATTGCAGGGCCCTGCTGGTCCTCAAGCATCACTGGGAGTGGTCCTACTTTTTTTTTTCTTAAATCTCATTAAGTTTTGCATTCCTGTCTAGCATAATGGCCCTGGCTATAAAAGGGGCTTCAATTGGCCTTACCCTGACCTCACCCATACCCACCCCCAAAAAATCTCAAAAAGACCTCAAGTGAACCTAACCCAAGTGAACCTTCCCTTCTTTTTCCCTGCAGCTTTTAAGAGTTCCTACCTTGCAGCCTGGTTCGCTGTACTCAGATCCCTTCAGTTCCATTCTTTCCAGCTCACGGCTAACCTGGATGGCCAAATTTGAGGCCTTTCTATTATAGGACAGAGCATCAGTCAAACCTGGACCTGTGGGATTGTTGCTATTTCTCCACTACTGATACCCACTAAATTTGATCTTCCCCAAGAATGTGTTTTTTGGTGCCCTTCCTCACAACTATTTCAAGATTTCAAGGCACCTTAGTGCCTGCTGTCCACTACAACCACTCATAGTCTTAATACCCTACAAGCGGGGCCGGGAGAGATAGCACAGCGGCGTTTGCCTTGCAAGCAGCCGATCCAGGACCAAAGGTGGTTGGTTCGAATCCCAGTGTCCCATATGGTCCCCCGTGCCTGCCAGGAGCTATTTCTGAGCAGACAGCCAGGAGTAACCCCTGAGCACCGCCGGGTGTGGCCCAAAAAAAAAAAAAAATACCCTACAAGCTTCAACTCACCCAAAGGCCTTACTTAAATTCAAAATTACTTAAATTACTTAATTCAAAATTAATGTTAGGGGCTGAAGTGATAACACAATGGGTAAGGCACTTGCCTTGCATATAGTTAGTTGACCTGGGTTCAATCCACAGGGTCACCTATGCTTGCTATGAATCATTCCTGAGTGCAAAGCCAAAAATCCCAGTAAGCACTGAATATTGTTGAGTGTGACCCCCCCCCAAAATAAATTTATATCAGGGTACTCAAAACTAGGGGAGAGTGATACTATACCATGCTTCGTATCAACTGACCCAGGTTTGATCCCCGGTAGCACCTATGGTTCCCCAAACCCTACCAAGAGTTGTCCTTGGGCATCTGAGCACCACCAGTATGCCCACCCCCAATAAAACCCTAGTCATCTTTATTGCCTCCATTTTCTTTTCCCGCCTAACATTATCCAAGTCACTTTCTGCTCTTTAGTGTTCTCCATCATACAACTGGGCTAAGCCCTTGGGACCTTTTCCCTTGGGTTTTTTGGAAGTGCTGGAGGATTGCTCCTGGGTGGGGGTTAATTACAGGAATGTAGGGGGAACAAAGTGGAGTTGAGGGGTCCTCAGCTCTTTGACTCGTCTCCTTAACCTGAGACTAGAGAGCCTAATACATAGGTTCTGAAATAGGTTCCAAGCACCTAAGTGCTAAGCAAGTTGCATAGAGCTAATTAGGAAAGAAAATTAGAAAATTAAAAAGCCATCTAATGCGCAAAAATGAGCTTCAAGAACAATATCCACCAGAGATGGTCAAAGTCCGATGGAGAAGAGAATTGGGGGAGACAAAATTCTGGGGTGCAAAGCCCCCTCCCATCTCCTTACATAGATGTTCCTTCCACTTCAGGACTACAGTTCACTTCTAATTACAGGATCCCTTTTTCCTATGCTATTCTCAGTCCCAAACTTGCAAGGCCCCTCACCAGCTCTCCCTGACCCCTCTGTTCTGAACAGTTTTGTCTATACACCTGTGTTCATCAATCAAGTCCCCACTTCCAGCTTAAATACAGTCTGCTCTTCCAATTCGGGTCCTACACTCACCCTACCCAACCCCCAAAAGCTATACCCCTTAGCTTAGACTAAACTCAGAGCCCAGGCTTCAGCCGGCTTCCAGCAACTGTCCCCTCCACCCCGTGGGATTCCTTCCTTCTCCACATATTCTTGAGTAGCTAACTGTCTTCTGCTCCTGCAGTGATGCCCAAACATCATCAGTCCTTGAGAATCTGGTACTAGGATCACCCCATCCTAACCACCAATGGTTTAGTCTTCTTGCGGAACCTTCTGGTAGCTTTTGCTTCTGCTCTGTGGATAAAAGCCTCTCCCTGCCTCTTTGTCCCAGAACTGCCAAGTAACTTCAGCCACAGACAGTCACCACTAAGCTGGGGAGAGGGGCCTGGCCTGACCTGAAAGGTCCTTGCCAGTCTGTCTCCTCCATATGAACTGCTGAGTTAGAAGAGTGATAACCCAGGATCAGGCCACTTTCTCACAGGTTACTCACTAGCCACCACAGAAGGTCTGGGTGATTTGGAGGCTTCCCTCTTGCAAAACTCCTGAGACTCCTTTTGCACCATATTACCACACAGTTTTCCTCAAAGTGCAGCGTGTGTGTGTGTGTGTGTGTGTGTGTGTGTGTGTGTGTGTGTGTGTGTGTGTGTGTGTGTGTTGGAGGGATGAGCTGTTGATTGTCTGACCTGTCAAGAGGGGTGTGTGTCTTTGTGTGTGGTGTCAAGAGGTGTGGGGTGTGTGTGTGTGTTGAGGATTGTGGAGAAAAAGGAAGGCATATGCATGAGTAGTTTGGGATTGTGAAAAAGGGTGTTGGTGGGCGTGTCCTCCAAACGCCAAGGGTGTGCCTGTGCCCTGGGGAGCTGGGGTCCAGCAGTCACTCGTGCTCAGGGGCCCCCTTCCTGGCTCTGTGCTGGGGAAGCAGGTGGTGCTAAGAATCGACCTGGTCTGCACGCGCCCCCACCATCTCCTGAACCGTCTCCCCGAAGTGAGCAGGTCTAAGTCCGAAAGGCGTTGCAAGAGGAAGCAAGCTCTGGGGAGCGCCCAGCCCGCTGCAGGCCGGAAGCGAGACGGGGCGGCCTGGGAGGGGAAAGGAAGGGTGCAGGCCCGATCGCCTCCCGGATGGGGCCCCACCCGCGTCTCCCCGCCTTTGGGCGCCTCGGGCTGGGGCCGCCCCGCCCGCGCCCTGGGGCCCCGGAGCGAGCTGGGAGGCGCCCGGGCGCGCCCTCGCCCTCGAGCCGCCCCGGGCCCCGGGGGCTGCCGGCACCCAACTAACTCACCGTCGGCGCCCGGAGTTCCGTGGCTGCCGCGGGCCGGGCTGAGCAGCAGCAGCAGCAGCGGCAGCAGCGGCAGCGGCGGCAGCAGGAGGCCCGGCGGGCGGCCCCCGGGCCCGGGCCCCCGGCCCCCCATGACGCCGCGCACCTCCGGCGCCCTCGACTCCGCCTGGACCCGCCCGGGGCGCCGAGATAAGGCGGTGGGGGCCGGGCGGTGGCTTCCGGCGTTAGGCGTGGAGCCCCAGTAGTCGCGGGGTCCGGGCGGGCGAGCGGGGTGCCCTGGGCCAGGGGACACACGCCTGGAGCTGGAGATCCACACACACAGCCGAGCCCGGGTCTGATTCGAGGCCCCAGATGGCACCCCGGGGTGCAGAGGAGTCTAGAGGAGGGAAGGACTTAGAGGAGGTGAAGTGGTCCAGACCCAAGGGCAGGTGAGGGGGCGAGAAGCCAGAGCCCCAGACTTGCTCGCTCGGTGACATCCTAAGGGGACCCAGAGCAGAGCCTTGGGGACAGAGGAGGTCCTTTTGGCTGCTCCAGGACTCCCCAAACTGGGCTTGGGAAGCATGCGAAGAGCCCTTGGGATGATGGTCACCGGGAAGGCAAGGCAAACGAAGCTTCTGGGAATGGAAGCTGCTCTTATGCAACATTGAGGGGACTGCAGAGAACTAAGCCCTACAAGGAGTGTTAAGCAGAGATGGGCCTCTGGGAATGGGCACAGGCGCCCGTGCCAGCTCTATAGAGTATTGGGGTTGCCCCAGCAGAGACCAGAAGACTAGCCCACAGCTGCCTGCACGATGCCAGTACAATGCAAGGCAGACTTGGTTCGATTCTTTGCAGTGCACAAAGAGGACGGAGATGAGAGTGGTGGTGTGTTTGGCTGGGATGCCCTGAACTTAATTTATCCGCAGATGTGGAGAAAGGGAGGCACGGAATGATAGAGATCCACTAAGTTTCCTGTTCGGACAACTGCAAAGAGAGAGAAGAAATAAAGGGAGAGAATAACTGCAAGGGAGAAGAAATAAAGACCTCCAACTGCGGACAGGGTTGCATTTGCCACTCTCTCCCTCACATCTTTCCTTGCTTTCTTCTTTGTGCCATAAGCCACTTGCTATGAATCTACTGAATCTAACTTCCCTTTAAAGACACCCATATAAGGACTGAACTTGTGCAGCTGTAAAAAAAAAACTTCCTGTGTTCTTTTTGCAGCAGGCATTCTTGCCAATTACTTTTTGTTCTCAACGATGATAAGACCCCTCTTTGGGACACAGTGGTTGGACTGCGCAGGGGCTACAATTTATCTCCTCTGGTTTAGAATTTTTATTAAGTGCATTTTGTCAGTGAATTTTGAAATAATAGGATGATTTCAATCAAAAATATCATCCAAAACATTTTGAAGCCACATGCCCTTCCTCTGCCATATCTTTCAGCAGAATAAATATATTCTTGTGCATATCTTTTAATTGGCAGTGGAAAAATAATTTATCCTAAACTTAAGGCTGGCAGTAAGAGCGGACAAAAATGATCACCCAGTGGCTTTTCAGTAAGGACAGGTTGTTGTCAGATGAGAATGAGGCGCAAGGGGCTCTGGAACCAAAGAAAGGGACTCCTCTCTGGTCCAACTGTTGGAACAAAGATCACCATCACCAACTTTCTGTTATCTCTTTTGAAAACAGGACTTCTCTCCTATGAAAGGGAAATCTACTCCAAAACTGCACATTTTAAACAAAAGACCCTTATTAAAAAATGAAACAAGCGTCAAGAAAGCATCAAACAACAAAATAAAAGTGAAAACAGAGACTTCAACCCCAACAAATGCCTTACGAGCTTTTAGTGAAACATCAGAAAAGAATACCTAGAGAAATGCAAGAAGACATTCCAAGGTCTTCTAAAAGATAGAACTTTTCTATGACATCTAGGTTTTAATCAGTTCATCAAAGAAAATAAAATTGTTTTGTTTGTTTTTTGTTTCTGGGCCCAGACTTACTCCTGGCTCTGCACTCAGGAATAACCCATCATGGTGATCCAGGACCACATTGTACCAGGGAACAAACCTAAATCCTTCAAGTCCACCAGGAGAGAATCTGAGCACCAATTAGTGTGCCCTGGAAAACAATAGTAACAATAATGAAAACTAAGACATCAGCTAAAAAAGAGGACTCCATTCCTATGACTTCTATGACGCCTATGGCTCCATTCATAGGTGGATGTTGTAGTCAAATCCATACTAAATGAAAGCAGTGGTTTTCAGTGGCAAGGGGAGAGGGACCATGTGGAGTTGGCAGTTAATGCTGAGAGAGTTTTGTTTTTGGCTAGATGGAAAAGCACTTCTGTTGGATAATGGTGACAGTTGCAGTGCAATGAGGAAATACTCAACAGTCACTGAACCGTGCACTCAAAACAGTAAAATGTGTTGTTGTTTAAAAAAAAAAAAAGACTATTTTTATTTTAATTTTACCAGGCAGACTCAGACTGTCTAAATAAATTTTGAATCGTGGAGCAATTATGTGGGATTAGAAACTCAGGAAAGATCTCTCAAAAGCTGAAACATAATGTTCCTTTAATTCCAAGAAAATCCCCTTATGGGTATATGGGGTAGCCAGGGGCATAGGGCAAGAGGTGGGAAGAAAAAATGATGGTCTAGTATCACCAGGATTTCCCCTAGAGAAATTTCCCCCAGATTTCTCTAGCCCCCAGACATTCTTGCCCAAGAGGCAATTCCCAGGCTCCAAAAGCAGGTAAGAGGTTGCAGGATAACTCTGCCTTCTCTTCCCACTCATCATTTCCTCCCCCAAAGCCATACACAAAGATTTTTCCCTAGAGTTCACTTGTGGGACTGGGGAGTCTGGCAGATTGTTGCACATAGAGGGTGGGGTGGGCAAAGAACCAGGATGTCTTACTCATTCAACTAAAGCTTAGCAGCCGCGTGTTTCCAGAAAATCCTGGCAACACACACAGGTGCCAGAGAGCTCTGCAAAAGCATTTGCTGCATTTCTGGGAATGCCCTTTTTTCCCACTGCACCTTCCCAAGACCACCATCATTGACAAGGTGCCCTGTCAATACAGTGCCAGCCCAAGTGTGGAGGGATTGAAATTGTTGTTATTGTTTTGGGGCCACACTCAGAGTTTACTCCTGGCTCTGCGCTCAGGAATTACTCCTGGCAGCGCTCGAGGGACCATATGGGATGCTGGGAATCAAGCTCAGGTCAGCTGCATGCAAGGTAAGAGCCTTACTGTACAGCCTTACATACTCCAGTCCTAGAATATGTATTTACTTTGTTTCATTTTATTTTTGTTAGGGAACCAAACCCTGCTTTACTCAGAGCTTACTTCTGACTCTGTATTCAAGGGTCATTCATGCGGGCACTTAAGAGACTATGTGTGAGCAATGTCTCACTCACCTGTGGGATTTAAGAAAAATAAAAGACATATAATATGTTAATAACACCCAGAGACGGGGCCGGAGAAATAGCATTAGCGGTGTTTGCCTTGCAAGCAGCTGATCCAGGACCTAAGGTGGTTGGTTCGAATCCCGGCGTCCCAGATGGCTCCCCACCCCCACCCCCAAGCCTGCCAGGAGCTATTTCTGAGCAGATAGCCAGGAGTAACCCCTGAGCACTGCCGGGTGTGGCCCAAAAAACCAATAATAATAATAATTATAATTATAATTATAATACCCAGAGACAATAGAGATAAAGACTGGAAGGACCAGCCTACTAAATATGAAGCTTACCACAAAGAGTGGTGAGTGCAGTTAGAGAAATAACTACACTGACAACTATCATGACAATGGTAATGAGTGAGAGAAATAGAATTCCTGTCTCAAAGGCAGGGGGTGGGGAGGAGGAAGATGGGTGGCATTGGTGGTGGGTGGGAAGGTTGCACTGGTGAAGGGGGGTGTTCTTTATGACTGAAACCCAACTACAAACATGTTTATAATCATGATGATTAAATAAAGATATTATTTTAAAAAATATGAAAGGATTTGGTCCAGAAGCCAAGTGGTCTCAGGTGCTTTGGTGTTGGGAAAAAAAAGGAAAAAAGAGGGGCTGGAGAGATAGCACAATGGTAGGGCAGACTGTGGTTCGAATCCCAGCATCCCATATGGTTCCCCCTTCTCCCCCCACTCCTTTGCCTACCAGGAGCAATTTCTGAGTGCAGAGCCAGGAGTAACTCCTAAGCACCACCAGGTGTGCCCCCCCCCCAAAAAAAAAGACCATGTGTGGTACGAAGGAGACTGTCAGTTCCCTGCAAGGTAAAAACTTTCACCTCTGTACTATTTCCTTTGGTTTTTTGGTTTTCACTGAGGTTGGGGAACACCCCAGCCGTGCTCAGTGACTTCTCTCAGCTCTGTTCTGGGGTCACTACTGGCAGTGCTCAGAGGACTGTACTTTGAATTTCCTACCTAGTTCCAAGACTGGAATCTAGATGCAAACTTTCAACTGGCCCAACTGACGTTCAGAGAGCAGCTCAAGATTTCTCCCATCTTTCCCCCTGGCCCTCCAGAGGGGAGGACAAGTCCCGCTGATACTGGGGCTCTGCCACTCAGTCTGTCTCTTACAGACTTACTTATCTTGAGGAAGCATCAGGCAGCCATGAGCTTGTGTGTTCCACCAGCCCTGAAATGAAACTTGTTAATAGCCCAGTTCCTGGTCCATGGTCAGTCCAAGGATACTTGCAGGCACCCATGGCCCCATAAAGCACCTCCAGAACCATTGCTGAGGAGACCACACAGCTGTGAGAGCTGATTGTTCCTGGTGTTCTTGATAAGCACCAGTTGATGGAGGACACTCAGGGCTGACCCTGCAATCTTCTAACAACAAGGCCTTCATGCAATTATCTCTGTGAAAGGTTTCACTACAGGTTTTACTGGTTTCTCTGCTTAGAGCCACTTTCTTCTACCTTCCTCTTATCTTTTTTTTTGTTTTTGTTTTTGTTTTTTGGGCCACACCCGGTGACACTCAAGGGTTACTCCTGGTTATGTGCTCAGAAATGGTTCCTGTCTTGGGGGGCTTTATGGGACGCCAGGGGATCAAACCATGGTTCATCCTAGGTTAGTGCATGCAAGGCAAGCACCCTACTGCTTGCGCCACTGCTCTGTCCCCCCTCTTATCTTCTTTTTCCCCACGTCTTCATTTGTGAGTGTTTTTGAGTGTTTCAGAAAGTATCCCGTGTGGGAACTGGAGAGATATCAAGAGAACAGTTGCCTTCCATGTGGCCAACACAAATTCAATAATCAGCACCTAAATGGTCCCCCAAGCCCACAAGCAGTGCTCCCCTGGCACAAAGACAGGAGTTAATGCTGAGCACTGCCAGATATGCCCAAGAAAATATTCCCAAATGGTGGAAATGGGAATAACCTTTTGTTTTTGTTTTTTGTTTTTTGTTTTTTGTTTTTTGGGTCACTCTTTGGGTTACTTCTGGCTCTACACTCAGAAATCGCTCCTGGTAGGCTCTGGGGACCATATGGGATGCCGGAATTCGAACTACTGTCCTTCTGCTTGCAAGGCAAACGCATTACCTTCATAATATCTCTCCGTCCCCGAATAACCACTTTATTTCATTTCCAAATAGATCTTGATTTTTTTCCTATAATTTAAAGATTGAGTTTAGACTTCAGTGTTCAAAATATTTCAATAAGAGCTCTCTTGACTGCCTGTTTCATTTTTATTTAATTTAATTCATTTTAATTAATTAATTTATTTATTTTATTTGCCTGTTTTATTTTTTTGTTTTGTTTTTTTTTGTTTGTTTGTTTTTGGGCCACACCTGGCGGCACTCAGGGGTTACTCCTGGCTATGCGCTCAGAAGTTGCTCCTGGCTTGGGGGACCATATGGGACACCGGGGGATCGAACCACGTGGTCCGTCCAAGGCTAGCGCTGGCAAGGCAGGCACCTTACCTTTGGCGCCACCGCCCGGCCCTGCCTGTTTTATTTAATATAATTATTTAGAATGTGTAATTTGGGGATAGGTTTCCCTAGAATAAGTGAGAAGTCCTGCTTTGTTAAGAGCTAGCAGAAAGTTGGTGATGGTAATTTCAGCTCTAATAATTGGACCAGTAACTCCTTTCTCAGGCTCTAATACCTTCTCCAGAGCCTCTTATACCCTGACTCTCACCTTGTCTAATATGCTGAATAGATTTACTTAAATTTTTCACTTTGGAAAAAAATTCAGAACTAGTCCTATTATTTTTGTTTGTTTGCTTTTGGGCTACACAATGTGGTACTCAGGAGTTATTCCTGCCTCTGCGATCAGGATTACTTTGGCTCCTGGCAGGCTTGAGGTACCATATGGGATGCCAGGAATTGAACCCGGGTCAGTCCCGGGTCGGCAGCAAGCAAGGCAAAAGCCCTACCGCTATGCTATCATTCCAGCCCCAACTAATCATTTCTTGTTTTTTTATTGTTTGTTTTTTTTTGGTTTTTGGGTCACACCTGGTGGCACTCAAGGATCACTCCTGGCTCTGTGCTCAGAAGTCACTCCCGGCAGGCACAAGGGAACAAATGGGATACTGGGATTTAAACCACCGTTCGTTTGAATCAACTGCTTGCAAGGCAAACACCCTACCGCTGTGCTATCTCTCTGGCCCCGCAACTAATCATTTCTAAAGGCGAACATGGGTGCAAATGTTTGTGCTTATAAATTAATTACCATTATACTAATAATACCTTTTCTCTCTCTACTATCACTAAACTTGTGATTATTCTGAAGTTCTGATGAAAATGTTCACTTTTGTTTTTAAACTTTATTGATTGATTGGTTTTTGGGCCACACCTGGCAGTCCTCAGGGGTTCTCCTGGCTCTACAGTCAGAAATAGCCCCCTGACAGGCTGGGAGACCATATGGGAGGCAGGGAATCGAACCAGGTCCCTCCTGGGTCGGCAGCATTCAAGGCAAATGCCCTACTACTGTGCTCTATCCGGCCCCATCACTTTTTTTTTTTTTTAAGTTTTTTTTTTTTGAGACCAATGTGAATTGATCTTTCACAGTTGTGTTTCAGGCACATAGTGTCAGTGAATTTGGGCCATTTCCACCACAGTGTTGACCTCCCTCTGCCATAGGTCCCAGCATGCATCCCAGACCTCCATCCTTAGCCCCCTGGACTGGTAGTGTAACAGGTCCCTTTTGTGTCTAGCTTGTTATAATTTGGGTCTCTTGATTCTATTGTCATTGATTTTGGTTTGGGTATTTAGGTCTGACCATTTTTTTTATTTCCACTCAATGTTCCTGAGATCTCACCCATTTTTTTCCCCTCAATTTATAGGAAGACATAGAAATAAGAGACAGAAAAAGATGATTCATGATCTATGGTTCTGTGGAAAAAAAGGTGGGAGCCTCTGTCTAGAAGCTATAAATATATATTAAATTAAAAAAGAAAAAAATGAAAGAAAGAAAATTTAGGGCCTGGAGAGATAGCACAGCGGCGTTTGCCTTGCAAGCAGCCGATCCAGGACCAAAGGTGGTTGGTTCAAATCCCAGTGTCCCATATGGTCCCCCGTACCTGCCAGGAGCTATTTCTGAGCAGACAGCCAGGAGTAACCTCTGAGCAAAGCCGGATGTGGCCCAAAAACCAAAAAAAAAAAAAAAAAAAGAAAAAAGAAAAAAAAAATAAAAAAGAAAAAAAGAAAATTTAAAATTAAAATATGTAAAATTAATAAAATAAAAAAATTTAATGGGTGGTAGATGTGGAAATATTTTTTCTTTCTTTTCTATTCTTTTCTTTTTTACATAGGCACAGTAAACATTGGGGAATTGGAAAAGAAAGTCTCTTGTCCTAAGAGATACAGGGTGTCTCTACCCTTGAAGTATACCTTCATGAAACTGACTACAGGCTCCAGACATGTTAGTTGTCAATCCCAAGATTGAAAAAGTTCATTTTTTTAACCCTACTGTTTTTGGAGGGTGGGGGAACCTGGCTTTGCATAGGGTTTACTCCTAATTCTATACTCAGGAATTACTCTTGGACCATTTGGGGTGCTGGGGACCAAAGCCAGGTCAGCTGTACTGAAGACAAGTCCCCTACTTGCTATACTATCTCTGCAGCCCTTAAAGTTCACTTTATTTTGAGCTTTTTTTTTTTTTTCTGGGTCTCTGTCATGATTTTACTAGTGTCATCATATCTACTTTCTATCTTCCACAAACTACCACTGGTGCTCAGATAATTCCCTGCCTGGTTTTCCCATGCAACCTTCACAAGTTCACTTTTTCTCCCCAATTACTTTATTTAGGATTTTTGGGATAACATTAGGTGATGCTTAGTGGCTATTCCTGGCTCTGTACTCAGAAGTCCTCACTGGCAGTGCTCAGGAGACCATCTGTGTTGCTCAGGATTTAAGCCTGGGCTCCCACAGCCATACACAGGGCAAATACCTCATCGTCTGTACAATCTCTGACCTCCCATTATTTTTCTTTTCCTGGTGCTCGGGATTAAATCCAATATTTAGCCCCAAAGAAACATGTCTTGTACTGCTAAGCTACATTTAAAAACAAAAGAAGGAGGTATAATTTGAAGTTAATGCACAGATGATATATTTCTACTTCAAAAAGTGCCCCAATAAATCATGTTTAGCACTTCTTATCTTTTTTCCCCCCATCAGTTGCACCAGGACATAGAGGATACCATATAAACCAACTCTCCCTGTGTCTGGCAAATCTGTCATTATCTTCTCCTGGAGAGAAGGAAAGAGTGGAATTAGTCATTGTCAGTCCTAGATTTTCTGTGGGTGTTAATATTCAACTCTGCTGTGCATCCTTTTTGCTAGCTGGTAGAAAAGCTTCCTATTAGTCATCTCCCTACCTGTCTCATTTCCTGTTCATTGATGGGCTCAGTGGCCCCTACGTGATATATCCCCAGGTGACTGTCTCCTACGCTGTCTCCAGGACTCTGATGACACCCCATATTGTACTAACTTGCTCACACAGTTGTTTTCAAGTGGATATGAGCTAGTACTTTGAATCTGTGCCAAATGGATAATGGCAAAGGAAGCATCTATTAGCCAGTTCAAAAGATTTCCGGGGCTTTGATTTGCCATGGTAGGTTTGAGGAACAAACCTTAAGCAATTACAGGTAATTTAAAAATCCAATTATTATTGGTGGTGTTAAGGAAGGACAGAACTAAATATCCAAACCACAGAGTCAACACCAATGAAATCATGAGACCCAAACTTTAACAACCAAACTTTAAAATGTTCCTGTTATGAGTTGTAACCATGCCCACAAATGCAGTCGCCATGTTTGAATCGGGCCATCTCCATAGACTTACTCTATTTTCGAATGAGATGTAAATGGAGCCATGAAAGATTATGGGTACACCAGCCCATGCAACACAAATTTGGCCATCTCTGGAGGAGAAGGTGTGCCAAGGCCCCACCCAGCAGAAGCCATGCTTGCTGCTTCCATCATCCAGAAGCACTGTTTTCCCTACATCCTGCCTCATCACTGACGCTCGACGATTCCCTGTGGGGACACAGATCTGACCACACTTCCGGTACACTGGTTTTTGGTCTTATGTCACCAGGGCTTTTTTTGAAGTGAGTGTGGGCACCCTCCCCTATATCTTCCTTCTTCTGGGAAAATCTGGCAGTTGTAAGCATGCCCACAAATGCAGCTGCCATGTTTGAATCAGGTCTTCTTCTAGGAGGCCCTGCACCTGATATATGCCCCTAAAATTTGTAGTATAGTAGCTCTGAATTTCTGGAAAACTTAATTTGTTTGATGCTGTCACATCCTTAAAAAAACCCCAATTTGGGACTGGAGAGATAGCATGGAATTTGCCTTGCATGCAGAAGGATGGTGTTTCGAATCCCAGCATCCCATATGGTCCCCCGAGCCAGGCAGGAGTGATTTCTGAGCATGGAGCCAGGAGTAACCCCTGTGCACTGCTGGGTGTGACCCAAAAACCAGAAACAACAACAACAATAACAAAACACCCCAATTTAACAGACTGGACATATAATAAAAAGAGCTTAATTAAACCTCCTGCCATTGTATTAATGACTTCATTGGTGATACAATAATATTCACAAGTGAGCTTGTTATTATTGTTTATCCTCTTCCATTTTTCCCAATAACTTTGCTTTCACTTATCTGGAAACAAATATATTATGAACAACTAGGTCAACTATGTAATGCATTTTCTTTATATAAAAAATAGTTGCCTGTTATGTTGGCGGGCTGGGGTTGTGGGACAGGTACGGGATGGACTCTGGTAATACTGATAGAGGGAGGCTCAGCGGTAGGGCATTTGCCTTGCATGCGGCTAACCCAGGATGGACCGCAGTTTGATCTCCGGCATCCCATATGGTCCTCTGAGCCTGCCAGGAGCGATTTCTGAGCAAATAGTCAGGAATAACCCCTGAGCATCACCGAGTGTGGTCCCCCCCAAAAAAGGTGAAAACAATAACTTTGTAAATCACAATGTCTTATATAAAAAAAAAACATTTTTTTTTTGATTTTTGGGCCACACCAAGTCACACCAGTGACTCTCAGGGGTTACTCCTGGCTAAATGCTCAGAAATCGCTCCTGGCTTGGGGGACCATATGGGACGCCAGGGAATCAAGCTGTGGTCTGTCATAGGTTAGCATGTAGCAGGGCAAATGCCCTACTGCTTGCGCCCCATATAAAAAAATATTTAATAAAAAATCAAATTGTTGGGGCCAGAGAGATAGCATGGAGGAAGGGCATTTACCTTGCATGCAGAAGGATGATAGTTTGAATCCCAGCATCCCATATGGTCCCCTGAACCTGCCAGGAGCGATTTCTTGAGCATAGAGCTAGGAGTAACCCCTGAGCGCTGCCTGGTGTGCCCACTCCAAAATCAAATTGTTATTTTGGTCACTGTATCTACAGATTAAATACAAGTTGCCAATATCAGCACAATGTCAGGCTGCCAAAGCTTAGAAGCTTCCATAAAATATGGGTAGTCACACTTCATCAAGCCACCTGCCCTATAAATAGGCAAACTATATTATCAGCACTCTGGCTGCTGACAACTTTCCTTTTGGGGTCCTTCTCCTTCATTTTCTTGTTGAGTACTAATTAGGAGACTTTGGGTTCAGTTGTAACAATATGATCAAAACTGTCAGGGCCAGTTGTAGCTGAAGGGCTAGAATGCAGGCTCTGCGTACAGGAGCTTTGGATTCTATTGTTGTCCCCTGAGCACTGCCAGGAGTGGCCTCCCATCCCCAAGAAAAAAAATTATTCAAAATGTCAACAGGAAAACTGGAATTGAATGTCTCTGAAATTAATTGGGACCCTGAGCCTCAAGGTTTTACTGAGGGATCTGAGTGATGGTGGGAGTTGGCCAAGCTAAGACATGGACACTACCCAGTTTTTTGTCAGCCTGCCTATATACCATCCTCAGGGGTTACCCGCAGAGTAATAAGACCTGCTACTACAGCAACTCTTACACTCTAACTTTCTCTTCTCCAGAAAATAAGACTGGAATTTATTTCCCCTGGGAACAAGTGCCCACAGTTAAATTCTCCATTCCACAGTCACAGATCAGGGTTCAAGCAGTGTTTGGGTCAGCTTCTCCCAGTCCCCAATGGTCCACCACAGCACTCCACAGTAATGTTTCTCAGAGGCCAAAGGGATATTTCTCAAAGTCAGGCACAGCTTGAGCACATGCTGGTTCTTCTGGATTCTTCCTTCTCAATGTAACGAATATGCATTTTCACAATTCATAACTTATCATCACTGATTTTAGCTTCATCTCCAGATGGCATGCCAGGGTAGTCACTCATCATTCCAAGTAACTCTTGTGTGCTTGTTGATTGTGGTGGTTGTTTTAAATTCTAGCTCCCTAAGAGTGATAGAGCTATAAATTCAAAGCTCAGATTTAACAATACTGAAAACATGATATTTAAGCTGCAACCACCAAACTTCGTATGTTTCTGTCAAGGTGAGGTGGGGTGGGGTAGGGTGGGGGATGACAAAATATAGGAGCACTGGGGCTGGAGGCTGACAGTGGTGGTGGGATTGGTGTCGAAATAGTATACACATAAAACTCAACTGTCAATATAAATCAGGGTTCTTTAATGAAATAAAAAGACTTAAGAAAGAATTCTATCACCCTACAGGGTTATTTAGATCCATGCTGAATGCAGCACTCCAGAGTTATCTGAGACAAGTCAACTCAAACAATCTTTTCCCACAGGTGCCCCTAACAAATGTTGTAACTTGAGTATAGAGCCTTCATACACACCCATTGCATTTCACAGTGTTGGAGGAGCTTGTTTCATTTAAAGCCTTTCCTTTGTGAGAACATGATGACTCCGAAATATTCTCTAAATGGCCTCCTGGACACCAAGTCTCTACCTCAACAGGAGTAAGGAGCCAGCAAAGTCCCCTAGGCAAGCTACAAGTACTCTCTCATGAGGGGATATACTGGGTCTTTCCTTTGGTCAGTTCCTCCCTCCCTCTCTTCCTTTCTTCCCTCCTTCCCTCCCTCCCTCCTTTCTTCCCTTCATTCACTCCTTCCCTCTCTTTCCTCCTGTAGCAAGTCAGCCCCTGAAGAGGTTGACTGATGGTGGGATGGAGGATGAGGCCTTTTTCTTCCAGCTCGGAGCACGCGTCTGCCACCCTGTCTAGCCCACGGTTCTGAGGTGAAACGGCGGGTAAACAGCTCGCAGACAGTCAGGCTCGTGGAAATATTCGCTTTATTCGGAGGACAAAACTGAAGTCCAAAGACTCAGCTTCCGTTCCAGCCAAAAAGCCCCGGCCTTCCACAGACCCTTGTTTTTATACCCCAGAGTCAGGTACCACCCAATGATGGGATCAGATACCAACCAATGGTAGAAGCAGAATCAGGTCCTACCCTAGGGTGGGGGCAGAATGCCAGGTCACACTCTAGGGTAGGGCACAATCACCAATCAGTTTAGGGTGAGTAACATAGTAATCCCCCAAAATATTTACATACACAACACCTCCCTCCTTCCTTCCCTTTCTCTCCTTTCTCTCTTCCTTCCCTCCTTCCCTCCCTTCTTCCCTTTCTTTCTCCATCCCTTCTTCCCTCCTTCCTTCTATTTCTCTCCCTCCTTCCCTCCCTCCCTCCCTCCCTCCATTCCTTCCTTTCTCCCTCCCTTCATTCTTCCCTCCCTCCCTTTCTCCCCCTCTTCCTCCATCCTTCCCTCCCTCTTCCTTCCTTCCTTCCTTCCTTCCTTCCTTCCTTCCTTCCTTCCTTCCTTCCTTCCTTCCTTCCTTCCTTCCTTCCTTCCTTCCTTCCTTCCTTCCTTCCCTCTCTCCTTCCTCCCCTTCTTCCTTCCCAGTTCGGGCCTCAGGGATCACTCCATGGGGTGTTCAGGGACCCATATAATGCTGAGGATCAAACTGGGGTTGAACACATTAACCCTTGTACTTCTGGCTCTTCATTCAGGAATCACTCCTGGCATTGCTGGGGACCATATAGAATGCCAGAAATTGAACTACATTTTTTTAAAAAAAAATCTATTCAAAGTATTTCTGTTAATCATACTTTCTATTTGACCCTACACAGGAATTTAGTATTTTAGAGGAAAATTTTTATTGAAAAATGTAAGAAAAGTGGGGCTAGAGGATAGCACAACAGGTAGAGCATTTGACTTGCATGTGACTAACCCAGGTTTAATTCTCAGCATCCCACATGGTCCCCTGAGCCTGCCAGAAATAATTTCTGAGCACAGAGCCAGGAGTAACCCCTGAGTGCTGCCAGTTGTGGCCCATAAACCTAAAAAAAAAAACTGTAAGAAAAGAACTTACAATTTTTCATTTTGATTTACTATTCTTTGGTAAAAATACATTCAAACTTTGTTCCCTGTGAACAGTTACATTTTGTTTTGAATCCTTCAGGATAAAAGCTGGCCCACCACCTGTTTTCGTTTTGTAAATAAAGTAAGTGTTCATGGAACATAGGGAAGGCTGCTCAGTATTTACATACTGTCTCTGGCAACTTTCCTGTTAGACTTGAGTCATTTTTCCCAGAAATCCTCTAATCAACTTATATTCTCAGCTCCTTCACAGAAACAGCTTACCAGCCTGTGCTCAGACAATTACCACCAATAGGATACAAATTATGTGACACTCTTTAATACATCAGCATGATTTTCCCGAGATGACCATAAAGATATTATGGAATAATACATAATATCTTGTAAATGATGTGTGTCTTATGTTTATTACTCATCCAAATGTTACTGGCTTCTCAACAGAACACTCAGACAAGCACCATGATAATTAAATTCAGTCACCTTTAATAGCCTGCCAATTTTCAGCCCTATAAAAAGGCAGAGGTTTTTTTTGAAATTTTTTTTACTTTTTTTGGGGGGGGCTACACCCTATGATTCTCAGGTGTTACTCCTGCTTCTGTGCCCAGAAATCACAGGACCATATGGGTGCTGGGACTAAACTCAGGGTGGCTGTGTCCAAGGCAAGAGTCCTACCTGCTGTGTTATCTCTCCATGTCTCCCACAGTCACTTTTTCAAAAAATTAATTCTTTAATTGAATCACCTTGAGATACACAGTTACAAAATTGTTCAGATTGAGTTTCACTTATGCAGTGTACACACCTTTCACCAGTGCACATTTCCTGCCACCGATGTCCCCTTACCACCAAGCTATCTTGTTGTGTATGTAAACATTTTATGGGATTATTATGTTACTGACCCTACCCTGATCTGTGATTGTGCCCTACCCTGGGGTGGTACCTGATTCTTCTTCCACCATTGGGTGGTACCTGATTCTGGGGGATAAAAACAAGGGTCTGTGGAAGGCGAGGGGCTTTTTGGCTGGAACTGATGTGGAGGCTCTGGACTTCAGTCCTGTCCACCGAATAAAGCTAATATTTCCACAAGCCTGACGACTGTCTGCGAGCTGTTTACCTGCCGCTTCACCTCAGAACCGCCGGCTGAACAGGGTGGCAGACGCGTGCTCCAAGCTGGAGGGGAAAGACCTCCATCAGTCAACCTCTTCAGGGGCTGACTTGCAACACTATCTCTCCGGCCCCAATGTGCCATAATTTCTTTATCCACTTATCTGTTCTCTGGCACTTGGCTTGTTGACTTTTGCTCCAGGCTCAACAAAACGGGGTCAGTCTGTGGAGCGATCCTGTACAGCAGACCTATATCCCACTGCATGGGGCTAAGTTTGACTCCTGGCACTCAGGAAATGGTCCCAGAACTTAGCTCAGTCAGCCAGCACAGGCAGCTCAGCAACTAGTTTTCATCTTCCTGGTCCTGCTCAACCTCCATGCCAGAGAGAGAGAGCTAGGGGTTACCTGTGACAGCCATGTACTCAAAATATCCAAATAAGCCTTATCCATCTCTGACAAAATACTGGCAAATGCTTCCTAAACTATTGCCAGTTAGTCAATAAAAATACAAGATGAGAGGGTCCGGAGAGATAGCACAGCGGTGTTTGCCTTGCAAGCAGCCGATCCAGGACCAAAGAAGGCTGAACAAGGACGAACCTGGGTTCAAACCACAGTTTCCCATATGGTCCCCCGAGCCAGGAGCAATATCTGAGTGCAGAGCCAGGAGTAACCTCTGAGCATTACCAGGTGTGGCCCCAAAACAAACAAACAAACAAACAAAAAAGAGCACTAAAAGTTACACGGGGCCAGAGAGATAGCATAGAGGTAAGGCGTTTGCCTTGCATACTGAAGGATGGTGGTTTGAATCCCAGCATTCCATATGGTCCTCGAGCCTGCCAGGAAGGATTTCTGAGCATAGAGCCAGGAGAAACCACTGAGTGCTGCTGGGTGTGACCCAAAAACAAAAACAAAAAAAAAAAAAACAAAAACAAAAAACAAAACAAAACAAAAAAAAAAACAAAAAAAAAGAGAAAAAAGTTACTCGATGCTCTTTCTATGCCAGGTCACTTTCCAAGCACTTTACATACATCTCAATCTGCATAATCTTTCATAGTAGTTATAATTCTAATTTATAGAAAGGACTCTGCAGGACAGAGGTGGTCTTTAATTTGCCCAAAATCACAATGTAGTTAATAAGCAGCTATAAGGACAATCCAGCCAGAGCAGACCAAGCCCAGAAGCTTGCTTTCAATTATAATTAGGGGAAGGAAAGGGTAGGAAGAGATGGGGGAAGGAGATAGGGAAAGAAAAGGAGGAGAGATAGGGAGGGAAAAGAAAGGGGAGAAAGAGGGAGAGCAATATAAAGAGGAAGAGGGTAGGGACAGAGAGGAGGGGGCAGAAGAGAAAGAAAGAGAAAGAGCACTCAGAAGCTAAAAAAGCTCAAATCTTTTGGGTTTGGGGACCACACCTGGCTGTACTCGGGTTACTTCTGCCTCTGAGCTCAGTGATCACTACTGGTAGGTTTGCAGGACTCTATATTGTGCCTGAGATAGAACCTTAGTTGACCATTTGCAAGACAAGTGACCTACCCACTTCTCTATGCCCCTCAAACTGAATCTTTTGAAATGTCTTTAGCACTTCATGTCAGGAATTGGGCTGGAAAAGATATGGGCAAATTCTCTCTTAGTCAATGGCCTCCTATTTATGAAGTGACTGTCACCCCAACTCCTCAGCCTGCCATTTCACTGATTGTTTGCTCCAAACCCCAGTTCTCCCTCTAGATCACTTTACAGTTTCATTTTATTCATGTTGTTCTCCACCCTCACTCTTCCTCCTTGGCATATCCAGTGAATTACAATATACATACATTATATCGAAACAGCAAACTCCCCAAGATCTACTAGCTATGTGCCCTATCTCCTTAGCATTTAGGTTGGAGCTCTATAATTTGTTACTGTTCAGACAAGGCTCTCAAGAATGGGGATATTTAAGGACTATGGCCCATCAGATGCTGTGAATTTTAGCATAGCTACATGAGAAAGGATGGTTGCCAGGCTCATAAGTATAATTTTTTGTTTCCATGGTTGAAAGCTATGAATTTCTGTTTCTCTGCATCCACAGCATCATCCACTTTCTTCACTTTCCCATCATCCTAAACGCAGGTTAGGTCTGGTTCCTGGTCTGCTCTAGTCCTTTTATTGTGTCTTTCAGGGATTAATTAAAAAACCTGCTTAGCTCTCTTTCAAACTCCACCAAGAACACAGTACTTTGCTTTGACTCTGAGGCCACAGGACCTCCTGTAATACTTCAACATACACTGAATCAGTTTGGTTTTCCTAGGGGAGATCTTCATTATCTTCAGTCATATTCTGGTAACACATGGACATGATGTCTTCAGGCTTTATTCTCTTCCTACATCAGGAATCATTTACCTTTAAATGGATCTGCCATTTGAGAAAATCCCAGGACATGGAGTGGTATAATTTATGTAGCGGCTAGTAATCAGAAGAGCAAGAGACTGGGGATGATGACACTCATTCTTAGTCACAAATTAAAAGAAAGAATGTGGCAATGACATTTCCACCAGGAGAGAAAAGGTCACTGGTGTTCAAAGGCCCTAATTACAAGGCTGGGGTTGAATTTGAATGAAAGTTTCTATTTCCTGGGTTTGTCATTGCCACTGGTGCAGAATGATGGTGTCCACAGTTTACTTCAAAGAATTGCTATTTCTCTGAATACTTAAGGTCGCTAAGTCAGTGGTCTTAATCAGGGATTGGGGAAAGTGGGTATCAGAATTTCAGAATGAGGGAAGGCAGGAAAAAATAATTCAAATTAATTTTCCAAACACTATAGTATAGTGTTTCAAGTGTGGCGTTTCAGGCTGGATGGCACGTGGAGGATATGGAATGAAAAAAACCTTCAGAACAAGTTGCACCAACTAACATGTCGCTAAGTGCACATACCCTTAAAGGGCGTTATTTAAATTGTAGGTTTGGAACCATTTGTGCTGCAGTTCTTGATGCAAAACAAAGCAAATGTTCTCTGTTATGAGGTGTATAGGTTTTCATATTAGAGCAAGTTTTGATTGTGCAGTTTCATAATGTGGAAAAACACTCAAAAAGACAGAGAGGACTTCGATGAGTATAGGAAGATCAGAGACAATCAGAGACAAAATCATCAGAGACAATTCTATTTGAGAGTTTGAAGAGGAAGATGAGAAATACAAGGGAAGACTGAGGACCACGCAGTGCTGGAGAACAAACCTAGGATTCCTGGGCATGTACACCAGTCAGTAAAGCATCTCTTTGATCTCTTATTTCCTAGTTTTAAGATTGGAGAGCGAGAACAGCAGATAAAGTGCTTGCGTTACATGCAGCTGATCTGGATTAAATCCTTGGACCCCATATCGTTTTCCAAGCCAACCAGAAGTGATCCTTGAATGCAGAGTCAGGAGTAAACCCTGAGCACCACTGATGTGACCCTCTTTACTATCCTCAAAGAAGATTGGTGAGATTTAAGGATTTCTAAGAAGCTGACAGGAAAATTCAGTAGGGCATAATAGTTAAGAAGAAATGAGTGGGAGGGCCAAATGATAGCACAGCAGGTTGGCTGTTGTTTTTGTTTTTGGGTCACACTTGGCAGCGCTCAGGAGTTACTCCTGGCTCCATGCTCAGAAATCGCTCCTGGCAGGCTCGGGGGACCATATGGGATGCCGGGATTCAAACCAATGACCTTCTGCATGAAAGCAAACGCCTTACCTCCATGCTATCTCTCCGGCCCCAGCACAGCAGGTTGGGCTTTTACCTTGCATGTGACAGACCCAGGTTCGATCCCTAGCATTCCACATTGTTCTTGGAGTCTGCCCTAACTTAGTAACCCCTAAGTGCCACTGGGTGTGGCCCAAAAACAAACAAACAAAAGAAGAAATAGCAATGGATATAGACTATAAATTGTGAGTGGAGTGAGATTCCTGAGTAGGTAAGAGGGATGAGAACTGAAAGCAGGAGGAAAAGAGAGAAAAGAGAAAAGGGGCAAAGACTTGATATTCGTTATAGTAAGTGTCAGAGGCCTACACACGATCAAGGTTGGGTTCCAGGAAAAACTAGTTCCAATCTCTGTCTAGCTGCCAGATAAATTCAAGCTAGTTTTTCTTGTGTCAGCAGAAGACTCAAATTTTCTTTGAGAACGTCTGGGGGTGGTGGGTGGGAAATTCTTTTTTCTTGATAGTTTTTGCCAGTAAAAGCCTCAAGAAAGGTTTAAGTGATATATCTTTGAGCCAGTTGTGTAAGAAAATATTAACAAGACAGAGTGAAGAATCTACTGATAAGTAGTTGGGAATTACTAAGAAGTGATTTTGTATTAATTTTCATTGTATTAATTTTCATCAATGTCCAAATTTTCTGTTTTTCTGAGCACCAGCTCTGCTCAGGGTCTACTTCTGGGTTAATGCTCAGAGGTGGTTCCCAGAAGTTCTCAGGGGTCCATGTAGTGCTGGATGTAACCAGGATCACTGTATGCAAAGCATGTGCTCAGACTGTTGAGATATCTCTCTGTATTCCTAAGCAAAATACAATAATGATATTTACAGAGAATAAAGATTAGGAGAAAATGACAACAATAAAACTGCAGTGCTAAAATGTTCACTACAGAGGGAAGGATACACTGCTTTTGGGGGCTCTCCCATGCTGACGGTTCCTTGCTTACTTGAAAGGCATATCTTGAGAGTGACTTTAGGATAACCAACACTTTAGTGTAAAGACATTTTATATTTGACTTCAGGCTTTGCGTCTGGATGAATGAAGGGAATTTATCTTGTTCCCTGGATGCAGCTATGTCCAGAGATAATTTCAGTTTACTCCCCATAAATTTCAATTTACTTCTGTGAACTCCACTGTCTATGAGAAATAAAATGACAAATCATGGATCTCCCTTTCAACTTTATGCTAAATTCCTGGTTTTCTGGCCAAACCACTCTTGATCTGATATTTCTCTAAGATCAAGGTCTGATATTAGGAACCATCCCTCTAGTTTATGAAACCTTGACTTCTTTATATTAATATTACCTCTTAAAGCAGAGTTTGATTTTCTTCCAAATGTATTTTCTTCTTTTTTTCTTAAGGGCCACACCTGGCAGCCCTCAGGAGTTACTCCTGGTTCTACACCCAAAAAATCACTCCTGGCAGGTTGAAGGGACCATATGGAATGCCTGGGATTCAACCCGGGCGGGCTGCATGCAAGGTAAAAGCCCACTCTGCTGTGCAATTGCTCAGGCCCCCAATCTAATGTATTTTTCTAGCTTTATACCTGTATCAAGGCTGTATTCTTGGAATTGTAAGGAAAGGAAAAATGTCTATTTATTAAAAGATAATTTAGAACTTCTGAGTAATTTTCTTAAGAAGTATAAAGATCAAGTAATAACTTAACTTGAATTGCAAGTTGAACTTAGTAATAACAGCATAATGTCATAGGCAGGTACTGTCTTTTGTTTGTTTGGGGCCACAACCTGGTGGCACTCAGGAATTACTCCTGGCTCTGCACTCAGAAATCATTCCTGGCAGACTTGGTGTACCATATGGGATGCCAGGGAATAAACTCGGGTTTACCGTGAGCAAAGCAAATACCCTACCCACTGTGCCACTGCTCTGGTCCTGTCTTTAGTGCTTTCCATTCCTCATGAATCAAAGAGAAAGGATTGTTTTGGTCACATTCACCAGTTTCAGGAATTACTCCTGGCAGTGCTTAGGGGACATATCCAATGCCTGAGATCAAACCAGATCATTTGAGTTTAAGACAACTGTCTTTAGCCTTATACTCTCTCTTTATGTAGTCCCTTAAAGAGAAAGGTTTTATTATCAATCTATTATGTATAGAGCAACCAAGTTATCAAGTGGATAACTTGATAATACATCTGTAATTCCCAGAATTTGTAACTTTCCATGACTGTATATGGAGACAGTCTTTAAGAGGTCATTAAGATTGCAAGGTATAAGAGGAGGATCTAATCCAATAGAATTGGTGTCCTCATCAATGGTATTGACAACAGAGGAGCTAAGGCCACATTACATTACATTACATTAGGATGTAAAAAATGGTTGTTTGTAAACTAAAGGGAGAAGTACTAGGAAAAACCAAACCCAGAGATGAGATCTTCATCTTTACCTTCCAGTCTCCAGACCATAGAAGTAGCAACAGCCAATAAAGTTAAAGTAAGGCACATATTCAAGACTATAAAAATTTTCCAGCAGTCTTGGGCCGGGCGGTGGTGCTAAAAGGGAAGGTGCCTGCCTTGCCTGCGCTAGCCTTGGATGGACCACGGTTCGATCCCCCGGTGTCCCAGATGGTCCCCCAAGCCAGGAGTAACTTCTGAGCACATAGCCAGGAGTAATCCCTGAGTGTTACCGGGTGTGGCCCAAAAACCAAAAAAAAAAAAATTTTTTTTTTCCAGCAGTCACATTTAATAAAAGATAAAATTTGAATGCATTTTAGCCTATATGCCAGAGTACTGCCATTTTAATACATAATGACACATATTGGTGTTCTATATACTTTCTTTTGTATTCTCTTCAAAACCTAGGGCTTATTTTATAGTGATGCACATTCCAAATTATTTTTTTGGGGGGGGGGTCACACCTAACTGTGATCCCTGAGCAGGGTTACTCTTGGGTTTTCACTCAGGAATTACTATTGGCTGGTTTGGGGAGAGGGCTACATATGGGATGCTGGGGATTGAACCTGGATCAGCCATATGCAAAGCAAACACCTTCCCCACAGTATGATCATGCTGGCTCCACACATCCCAATTACAATAAGCCACACCAGCTAGTGGCTACCATATTAGGCAATATGGGCTTAATGTACTTTCATGGCTTTTTTCGGGGGGAGGGCCACACCCAGTGACGCTCAGGGGTTACTCCTGGCTATGTGCTCAGAAATAGCTCCCGGTTTGGGGGGACCATATGGGATGCCCGGAGATTGAATGGCAGTTTATCCTAGGTTAGTGCGTGCAAAGCAAACACCTTACTGCTTGCAGCACTGCCCTGGTCCACTTTCATGGCTCTTGACAACTAACAGATTCTCTCTCTCTCCCTTTCATATATATATATATATATATATATATATATATATATGAGCTTATCGTGATGTGATTTCACGCATATGATATAGCACAATCTCAGTATCTTTCCTAACTTCATGCTTTGTCATATGGGGTTAACACCTAAGCACCAGTCTTTGGTTAACCCCAAACTATTATTTATCTTGGGATCTTTGCTAATGATTTTCCCATGAAAAAAATATTAAGGACATCAAATCAGATTTATAGTTGCAAAACCAAAACTGCAATTTAGTAACAAAATTTTTTCTGAATCTAGCTAAGTTCAATTTTGCATTAAAACTTTTACTTGAAATGGGAGAGAAAAAAAGAACTTTTACTTGGAAAATATGGTCATTATGTCAGAGAAAATGTTTCCTATAGGTATACGTGGTCAGAGAAATGCTCTATGTAGGATTACAGGATTGATCCCTACTATCTCATTTGGTAAATGCCTTGTTACACATTGGTAGGAATCAGCTTTGAATGTAGCACAGTTGGATTGGTGTTGAGACCAGCTGGCCCCACCTTCCAGGTATGCCGATTTCCCTCAGATTAAATACTTGGGAAGGAAGTAGCTCTCATGTTTCAGGATCTCCTGGGAGCTGGCGGATTGGAGCGGTAGCTTTCTAGGGGCTAAAGGTAAACGTGGGGAAACTCCAAAAATCCTTTTCTATCTCTATGCTTGTGTGTAAATTATTTTCCAGACCGCCAATCGATTCCAGATCCGAGGCTCTCCAGTATTCTAGTGTTTTGAACCTGACGACTTAATAGCTCTATATAGGAGAATTTAATAGTAAATTCATTCTATAGTATTTTATATTGCCTCACATGCTGGATAGGGTGACTCACTGTTTTAAGGAGACTTTCAGAGCTTTTTCATAGACTTTCAGGATATTTTTCAAATATACTCCCACTTCAATTATTTTTCTGGAGTCATACCCTGGCAGTAGTCTTCGGAGCATGAGGTTCCAGGAATCAAACCCTGGTCTCCAGCATTTAATGTGCACTAGTCTTTTGAGCTCTTTCCTCAATTTCTTTTGGTGGTAATATAATACAGATAAACTCCTAAATGAATACGGTCATTAAATTATAAAAATTGAACACTCTTGGCTAACTACACATCAGAACCCTCAACCCATTCTCAATGATGGTCCCAAATGATCTCACTATCCAATTTCTGAGCTTTGATAAACAGAATAATACTTATGCACTTTTTTTGGGTGTATGGTTTCTTTGTTCCAGCATATTATGGAATTCTTCCATAAAGTTGGTAATTTGCATAATATTTTCATTATGTAATCTCTAGTAGTAGACATTATTGCCCTGAAGTACACTTTGTTTAATAATTGTTATACACTTTCATTTGCTTAATCTCAAGCTAGAATTTAATCTTTTATTCTGTAGAAGAGCTTCCTAGGTGGACTAGAGAGAGGCAGCATAGGAGTAAGGGGCTTGCTTGCCTTGCAAGTGGCTGGCTCTAGTTGTTGTTTTTCTTTGGGGGGGGGGGTCACATCCCGCAGCGCTCAGGGTTTACTCCTGGCTCTAGGCTCAGAAATTGCCCCTGGCAGGCAGGGGGACCTTCTGAATGCGAGGCAAACGCCTTATCTCCATGTTATCTCTCCAGCCCCAAGGGCTCTAGTTTGAATACTGGCAGTGCTTATGGTCTCCCAAGGACTGTCAAGAGTGACCCCATAGAAGTTGAAATAGGACAAGGAGGAAAATCATAGATGTGGGAACTACCGCAAATTACAAATATGGGCATATACTTCTATTCCTACAACTACATAACATTGAGCATAAAAAACAGGAGTTATTTGATGATGTTTTTAGTTTTGAAACTGTTCAAGTAATACTCTGAAAGATTGCCGTCATCAAGAATGAAAACGACAGGCCAGAGCGATAGTACAGCGGTTGGGAGTTTGCTTTGCACGTGGCCAACCTAGGGCGAATCCCGGATTCTTGGCATCCCATACAGGTCTTCAGCCTGCCAGGAGTGATTTCTGAGCGCATAGCCTGGAGTAACCCAAGTGCTGCCAGTGCAATCCCAAAACAAAAAGTGAAAATGACTGAGTAGTGTCATTCCTTAAATAGCTGTAGAAAAGCCTTTATCATGTATGTATGTATGTATGTATAAATGTATATCTATGCATGTGTGATGAAAGCGGTCCTGATTCATTTCTGGGACTACTATTGAAGGCAAGAATCTGTGGATTTACGGGTACAGAGTGATAGTATTGCAGGTAGGGCATTTGCCTTGCATGCAACCAAATTCAATCCCTGGCATCCTATATGGTCCTCGGGCCTTCTAGGAGAGATTTCTGAGTAGAAACAGGAATAACTCGTGAGAGGCCCTAGTGTGACCCAACTCCACCCCCACCAAAAAATAAAGTATTAGATTACTTGGCAATGCTCACGGGATATTCATGGCTCTGCACTTGGGGGACCACTGTGGGAGGTTGGGGATTGAACCCAGGTAACTGTGCAAGCCAAGTGTCCTACTCACTATATTATCTCTCAAGTCACCAAAAGAATTTGTAAATTTAAATTCTGCTTACTAGATTACACGTTTTGTATTCTTTTGGCTTTTGAGTCACATTCGGCTGTGCTCAGGGGACCATAAATGGTGCCAGGGACTAAACTCAAGCTGGCCACATACTAGGTAAGCAAGGTAAGGTAACCCTATGCTCTATTATCACTCCAGTCCCTACCCAGACCACTTTTTCTTTTGCTTATTTTTTGGGCCACCCAGCAATACACAGGGGTTACTCCTTGCTCTGCACTCGGGAATTACTCCCAGTGGGCCTATATGATCCCGTAAGTACAACCAGGAATGACCAATGAGCACAGAGCCAGGAGTAAGCCCTGAGCTGGGTTGGGCCCCAAAACCAACCAAAGAAAAAGTAGAAATTGAGGGGCTAAGATGTAACTCAATGGTAATACATGCTCTGCATGTGTTAATTCCTGGTTTTGAGACCAGGTAAATCCTATCCTTTGCACTCCTACAGTGAAAAATGAGCTGTCAAAAACTGCAAGATTCCACTGAGGATGATAAGCTCTAGACTGTGTCAGTTTTATAATAAAGAAACCAAATTTTTGGCCAGAGAGATAGCACAGCAGATAAGGCATCTGCCTTGAACGTGGCCAAAACAGGACTGACGATGGTTCAATTCCCGGCATCCCATATAATCCCCAAGCCTGCCAGGAGCGATTTCTGAGTGCAGAGCCAAGAGTAACCCGAGTGCTGCTGGGTGTGACAAAAAAACAAACAAAAAGAAACTGAATTTTCATATTTTCCTGTCAAAATGCCTCATCCGGAGGTTGGAGAGATAGCATGAAGATAAGGCCTTTGCCTTGCAAGCAGAAGGACGGTGGCTCAAATCCCAGCATCCCATATGGTTCCCAGAGCCTGGGGGGGGGGGGGGGCGGCGGGGCACTTTCTGAGCATAGAGCCAGGAGAAGCCCCCGAGCGCTGCCTGCTTTGACCAAAAAAAAAAAAAAAAAAAAAAGGGGCCTCATCCTTTAAAATCACTACCTAGTAACATTTATGGCAAAAAGATTTTACAGGATTTTATGGGAAAGCAATGGCCATCTCTCTCATTTTCTGTTCCACTTGGTTAAAATAAAGGGTTGTATAGATTCCTACAATCCGGCAGCTATTTTCCATTTGGGGCCATACCTGGCAATACTTGGAAGCTACGTCAGTGCAGTTCTCAGGGACCATTGTTGGCAACACTTGGGGTACTACTACAAGGCAATTAAACCTTTGAGCTATATGAAGAGAGAAGATAGAGGAGAGAGAGAAAGAGAGCGAGCAAGCATCATGTACATAAACTAAAGAAGCTGAGTCATAGAAGACACTGCCCTACAGGGTGATCACAAAAACATCCTATGCCTCAAATAATAGCAGCTCCTTAATGGAGTAGTTAGTAGACTTGTGTTTTTTTCTCCCTCATTTAATAAATCATCTAATAAAGAGTATCAATTGTATTTGCTACTTTTTAATTATGACAAATTCAGATGAATGGCTATGAAAAAAGAAAAGAAAATATGACATCATTAGAATTACAAGGTAAGACAAAGAGGAAACCCAAAGTACAGATAAGAACACAGGAAAATTTTAAGAGAGTACAGATGTCATGACATTTATTAAAAGGCATGCTACAAATGCTATACTTGTTAGGAAAAGAGATTAGAGAGCTCAGGTAATAACAAGTATACAAATTAAACGAAATGGAATATACTGTAGTGTACAGAAGTTTGAATTAACCATGCACTACACATTTAGAAAATATGTTTTTTAATATTTTATCTTCTCTTTGCATGTATAACATAAACCACTTCAACGATCACAATCCTTTTTTCCCCAATGCCACAAACTCTTACAAACAGAAGCTGGTACTGATGCTTATCAAAATATACAAGACAATTGATGTTTCATATAAAACCACTTTATATGTTAACTTGTTCCCAAAACCTTTTTTTTTTCTTTTTTTGGCCTGGTTTAAAAAAATGTTGTTACAAATATTTACAACAATTTCTCCTGTTAGATGAACATTCTTATAAACTGAAAAAGGGAATTTTATGAACAGACCATATAAAACAGAGACAATGTCAGAGGCTCCTAGCTGTGCTATTTTTTTTCTTAAATACAGTACTGAAAATGCCCATCAAACCCTTGTATACTATTCTATTCTGTTCACATTAAACTCCCATTTTCTCTAAGTAGTCTATTCACCAATAGGAAATAGAAAGTAAAGGCCTCTTTGCACTGGATCTTCTTTTTGAAAGGAGCTTGGGAAAATAACAAGAGTTAAAATCAAAACAGTCTTTGGTCAGAGCAATGAGGTGACATTTTGATGAAAACTTCACTTGGTCAGCAACCTTATATATAATTAGTACTTTCTGGATATGGGCTAATTTTATGAGATCTCAATAACAATGGGAAGGGATTATGATTTTTCTTTAAAAAAGACATAGAACACAGCTAAATATTTGTTACTACAATTACCACATAGAATCAAGAAGTGAAAATAACATAAGAAAAAAAAATGCTAACAGTGCTGATTCAAGCTTGCCATAAGCAGCTAGCTCTCAATCCTATTACCAAGGTCACTGGACCAGACAAATACTCCTATTCTCTGGAACAAATGCCTCAGCTCATGAAAACTAAGTACTACCACAGAGATTCAGAGCAGCTCTGCTCTTGGACCTGCACAATGCCATGTGGTGAATGTTATGTGATAAAGGCAGAAGCATAACTGTTATATTTAATTTATACAGTTAAAATTCTTATTATATGGTCTGTGGAATAACATTCTTTGAAAACAATATAGTACATATTTCCTGAAAACCAGAATACTGATACTACCTTAGTCTCAAAAAGGAAGAAAAAGTCAATTAGACTGCTAAGAAGGCACATAAACTTTGGTCCCATTTTGGTTTCCCTCAATAAACCCCCCAAAACTAACATTTTAGTAACTTTCTAGCTTTTAAATCATTCATAACTATCATTAGAATTTGCTCTGGAAAGACTGCAAGCAGTTCTTTTAAGACAACTGAGTTACATTTTCTTTAAAGGAAAAGTTTTGTGCAATCTAATTGCATTTGTTTATTTAACACAAGAGTAAAGTATTTTAAGTCTGGCAGTTTTATTCTTAACAACAGAACAAGACAAAAGAAATGCTAAGAAAATACTTTTACACAGAGTCATGCTGTCTTTCTCAAATTAAAAATAGCAGTACATATTAGGTGTTCTAAGAAATAGGCTTATAGTTTGGCAAGTTGGGCGTTTATTTAACTGTATCAAGTAATTCATGGGGACATCAACCAGAAATATTTAGTGGAAATGAAAGAAAATGTGCATGGTAATATGCTCTAGGTATAAATCTTGTTGTCTAATAACATGGGAGTTCTGCAAGTTTATACAAAAACTGAACTGACATTTATGAGCAACTTCTAATCATCTGTAGTAGAACCTATGTAGGTAAAGCCAAAGAAAGAAGGCAGTGCTTCCATAAGAAATAAGGCGAGGGGGCCGGAGAGATAGCACAGCGGCGTTTGCCTTGCAAGCAGCCAATCCAGGACCAAAGGTGGTTAGTTGGAATCCCGGTATCCCATTGGTCCCCTGTGCCTGCCAGGAGCTATTTCTGAGCAGACAGCCAGGAGTAACCCCTGAGCACCAGCGGGTGTGGCCCAAAAACCAAAAAAAAAAAAAAAAAAAAAAGAGAGAGAAATGAAATAAGGCGAGAAACTATATAAACAAGTTCCAAAAACAAAATCGGAAACATTAAGGCAAATAGCCAATTTAAATATTTTAGTCTTATGGAATTTGTGGCATTCAGTGGAAGCAATGGGATAATTCTGATATCCTCCAATAAGTAACTGCCATTTAGGGTATTAGCTCATTTTTCTGTTTGTATCTCACACAAAACATGTTACTGTTATGCAAGTCATTGAAATTTCAAAGTAAATCTTGGCATAAATTGCTGCTCTTAAACATGTACTGCTTTTTAAAAAATAGTCCTGAATATATATACTTTGTGTAAAAGTCAAGATATCTCCAAAAATGACCGGACAATACTTTGTAAGATAAAGTAAATAAGCTTAAAAGCAGGATTATAGTTCAACAGCAATAATAAAATATTACATGGAAGATATACATGCCAAACAAAATACAAAGATCTAGTTTTTCTGCCACTCTAAAGTATCATTACAGAAATTATGCTAACACAAATACTGTGGACCTCTATAATTCAATAGCAAACATACCAAATTAGACAGCATCCACATGATAAAGCTCATTGCAGACACAAATTGATGGTTCCAAGCACACAATTTCAAACAAGAATACCTCACTTTCTCAAATCTTGATGTTCTTTGTCAATAAATTAAAATGTAAATGTGCATATGTATGTACAACACTAGAAGAGTGTACGTATGCATGTATATACACTTATCTACACACACACATACATACACATACGTACATAAATCCCTGAAAAGGATTCAAACGTTCTCTCAGATTTAAAGGCCATTTCCTACTTCAAAACTACATTCAACACTATTATGATCTCCCTCCTGCTACACTTTTGCTACAATTGTACTAAATACTAAGAGAATAATGAATAAAAATTACAACAGTAAATCCTAACTCAAAGCAAGTGAACTAAGCCAATTAACATGCCACTGAAAATTTTAATCATGCTTATATAAATATATTTGAGGAGACTTCTCAGATATTTTTCATGTCCCTCCCCATCCGCTTGCTTTACTCAGTGCTTTGGAAAAATGTATTTCCCAAGTGAATAAAAACTAGATAAATAAGTGTATCTATTCAGTTAAAACTAAAACTGATCCACTTGAAAGGTCTCAATCTTGTGTTTATCTTTTTGTTCTCCCTACTGCTGCTCAGTACTGATTCAATTCTTTTTTAAATAACCTACTGAAATCTGTAATCTTCAACTTTCTTGTTAATTTTTTTTTACAAAAGCTTTCCTGAAATCTGTAATCTTCAACTTTCTTGTTAATTTTTTTTTTTACAAAAGCTTTCCTGCATTCCCATTAACAGCTAAAATATAGCAGAGATTGAGATACTCCTTTAAAAGATGAGATGAGTCACTCTAAGAATCTAAAAAGTTATAAAAGGGAGTGGACAAAAATAACCTTGACTATTCAAAAAAATCTAATCAAGCACTGAAAGAATAGTGAACAAAAACCAAAGTTCCTCTTTAAAAAAAAAACAATTTTATATCATACAATCACTGAAGGAACATTAAAATGTGTTCTTACATTCACTCAAAGACACAGGACTGTATGAGAAAGAACCCAACTTCTCATACTTGATATATGTGGGCTATCAGTATTGAAGTTACATTAACAACAAAAAAGTTAAGTTCTCACTTGAGTAGAAAAAAAAAAAAAAAAACAAGTAATCCTGAGACAAATTCTAACAAGTAATAAGAATTGAACAAGATTGAGAAACTGAGATTGCATTTTGTAGCCCCAAATGGTATGCTATACCTGGCAGTGACCGATATTGGTCATGATGTAAAGAGGTCTACAGGTGTGCACTGAGTTAGTCCCCAAACCTTTTATCCTTCCCCATCCCATCGCTACATGAAAGCACCAAAAATTTGAATGAAAACGATTACTGAAAAATTTTAATTGCAATGAAAATAACTAAAATCTTACCCAAAAAGGGAGGAAATAAAAAATCCAAGGACAAAAAAATGCTCATCAAGCCCACAATATAGCTTTCAAGATACTTAGATAAAATCCTAATCTATTATTTCATAAGCACATAATAAGGCACATAAGAAATTAAGTAAATACACAGTAATTCTGAATAAGTATTAGAGATTATAGTGGTACAAAAAACCCTTGAGATTAATTTTTTTCTAAAAGAAGACCTTACCAAAAATAACTTTTAAAAAATCTGTCAAACCATGATAGACCTGAATATTTTCCTTAAGACTGTAAACTTTTTTTCTGAAAACAATTATAAAAAAGTAGTTTATAAGTTGGATTATTTTTCTTTTTAAAGTTTTCAAGACCAGGTTATTTAGCAAATAAGTATCATTTTGAAATTTGCAACAAGATTTCTCCTAATAAAATCACTAATAATTCTGATACTACAGCAGATCCTGGTTGAAGTCCACTTAGTTTCCCTGGGGACAGCTGAGACACTTCACTTCTCCAAATAGTCTGAAAAAGTTAAAACATATAGGAGTGGCTTACAGCTAGAAAAAAGAAAACCACTTAAAGAAAACATGCAAGTTTATAAATCTGCTTCCAATAGAATTCCATTTATATATAATAACTACCAATATATGCCTAATGACTGATATAATTTATAAATAAACATAATTTTCTACAGGGATCAAACTTCTGAATCACAAAGTTAAAAATTTGATAAGTCATTTAAAAAGTGTATCTGTTTAAATTTTTCAAGGTACAAAGGAGTTTAGAAATGTTGTGTAAGGCTGATCTGGACCCAAACTGAAATAAAATCTGTCCTCTTAAAATCCAATCTAATATAAGAAATTAAATTATTGGGAAAAAATTTTCCTGATATTTTTTATAGAAATTATGGTTCAAAGAAACAAGTCTTTGACCACATATGGCAAGGGGAATAGTTGGAAAAAAGAATATCCCTTGGTCTCTTACTAATTTGGTTTTTGGGCCACACCCAGCAGTGCCCAGGGCTTACTCCTGGCTCTGCATTCAAGGATCACTCCTGGCAGTAGTTAGGGAATTCTGGGGCTAGAACCCCGGTGGGCTGCATGCAAAGCAAGTGCCCTATATGCTGTACTATGGCTCTGCCCCAATTAAGTTTCTTTTCTTTTTTTTTTTTTTTTTTAAATATTCTTAAACATTAAACTCAGAAAGTTAGTTTTTGTGAAAGAGGCAGAATTGGTCATGAGCTGCTTAAGTCTATGTCTGAAAGGTTCCTGAAATTATGGTCCAGTCCTAGAAGAAAAATTCACAGGAAAGTCAGATGGTTGATTTTGAGAAGGAAACTCTGAGGTGGTGATTTTCTCCAAGGTCATGATTATGAAGCTCAATGAGGGCCTGGATTGCTTCTTCTACAGATCCCAATTGAATGAGTGCCATTTTGCGATCTTTCCTGGAAAAGTTGAAAGAAAAATGAAGATATATACACATATAAACACGAGTTTAATTTACTTACAGATTCCCTCTCATACCCTAGAGGACATCACTGAATCGCCCTATAATTTTGTATACCATATTAAATAATGTTATTTAGTCTTGAAAGCAGGGACTTACTGAAAGAATTTAAAAGCCTTCACGGAACATCCTGCGTCTGTGAAAAGGTTCTTCAGATCATCCACTGTGACAGAAGGGCTGTGAAAACATCAGAGAGAGCATCAACTATCTTAGTTCTAATTCTCAAATGAAGCATAATTTGCAATCATCAAACTTCCAGAGAATCTCACATTTTAAATAAAATAAGCCATATAATACAGACATGATACCAAAGTATCTGAAAGGTGTTCACACTCTCAATGGAAGTTTTTGTTTATTTTTGTGCTACCCCTGTAAAGCCCTGCAGTTACTAATGTTACTAGTTACTAGTTTTGTTCAGGGAAACCATTTCCCAGGTTTTAATCCAGACCTCCTGCATGCAAAAAAGCATGAACTCCAGGCCCCTTAGTCATCTTTCTGACTCATGAGTAGAACATATCTCAAACATCTGCATCAATAGAATAGGTGTGGAAGGGAAAAGGAAGAGAGACAAGGGAGGGAGGGAGGGAAGGAGAGAGAAAGAAAGTCAGAGAGTTAGAGGAGAGAAAGAAAAGAATGTTTCCAAAAGAAGTAGGGAAGGGAGCAGTGGGAGGGAAACTGGGGCATTAGTGGCAGTAAATGTGCACTGGTGAAGGGTGGGTATTGATCACTGTATGACCAAAACTCAATCATGCACTATTTTGTAACTGTGTATCTCATGATGATTCAATCAAAAGTTTATTAAAAGAAAACAAATATAGGCCGGCATATATAGAAAAAGAGAGAATATTTCTATATTCTTTTAAGACTACCACTGACTTCAGAAGTTTACTGTAGTAGATAGATCCAAATTACTTTTCTTAGCTAGCTCTGACTTGTTTCGATCAGTCATATACTTTCTGGGAAACTAAAAATTGCTTAGGTGATATTCAGATATAAAGATCTAGTTACTCTTGTCCTTCCTATAGTTATGCTTTTGGATACTCTTCTCCCAGAGTTAACAGAGATGTACAACACTTAGGCTATTGCAGAAACGAAACTTGTCATTTTTTTGGTGTTGCTGTTGAGTATCAAACCCAAAAGACTCACACATGCAAGGCATGTATCACAGTCATATCCCTGACAGTATCATCTCTAGTCCACCTGTCACTTCAGAAGCAGAGAACTGTGGTTTATACTATAGTTGCTCTTTAATCATTAGCTCTAAAAGAAAATAGTGCTATTTTTTTGAGGACACTTGAGCAATCATATGAGCAATCTGTGTGGCAAGACACTGAGACCTGGCAACAACTGGCATATGGATGGGCCACATTGTAAGTAGAATCTCTAGTTGCAGTTAAGTAAGTCTTCAGATTCAACCTTAAGAGATTCTCCACTGTAACAACCTCTTCTAACCACTTCTGGAGTCTGTTTTTTTCCCCCCCTGTCTTTTACCAGTTTGTTATGCTGTTAAGTGATCTATACAGCAGCAGGTAATTCATAATGTCCTATGACATGAGATTCAACAGACTAAAAGCACACTTTATGCCTTATGAATGCAATCAAGGGCAGTGTAACAGAAAAGGCTCTGCAAGGAGAAAGATATGAATTAAAATTCTATTTCTCATTCATTTGGTCTATCACTTTAAGTTACAACTTGTACGCCAAAAGGTTTTTTTGGTGTGTGTGTGTGTGTGTGTGTGTGTGTGTGTGTGTGTGTGTGTGTGTGTGTGTGTGTGTGTGTGTGTGTGTGTGTGCCACACCCGGCGTTGCTCAGGGGTTACTCCTGGCTGTCTGCTCAGAAATAGCTCCTGGCAGGCACGGGGGACCATATGGGACACTGGGATTCGAACCAACCACCTTAGGTCCTGGATCAGCTGCTTGCAAGGCAAACACTGCTGTGCTATCTCTCTGGGACCAATTCTTTTTTCTTTACTAAATTCCTTATGCACAATTTATTTTTGTTATGTTGCTTTTTATTCCTAAAAAAGGATGAGCAAGTATGTGTTAATGAATTATTTCTTTCCTTTAATTTTTTTTTTGGTTTTTGGGTCCACCTGGCAGTGCTCAGGGGTTACTCCTGGCTCTATGCTCAGAAATCACTCCTGGCAGGCTCAGGGGACCATATGGGATGCCGGGATTTGAACCACCGTCCTTCTGCGTGCAAGGCAAACGCCTTACCTCCATGCTATCTCTCTGGCCCCGTATTTCTGTAACCATTTATTTATTTATTTATTTATTTATTTACTTATTTATTAATTTTAATTTTTGGGCCACACCCGGTAATGCTCAGGGGTTACTCCTGGCTATGTGCTCAGAAGTTGCTCCTGGCTTGGGGGACCATATGGGACACCGGGGGATCGAACCGCGGTCCGTCCAAGGCTAGCGCAGGCAAGGCAGGCACCTTACCTTTAGCGCCACCGCCCGGCCCACCATTTATTTTTTGGGCCTGCTGCAACTGAAAGGCAAAAGTAGTTGCGAATTTCCTATTTGGGTGGGGTGGACGAAACACTGCTGACTTTCACTTTTGGATATAAACTGAAGATGTAAGCCTCTTTAGACAACTCAGTTTTAAACTCCCAAACTGCACATTGTAGATTATTAATCGTTTAATGAATAATAGATACATACGGAATGTTGGAAAGATGCAAAGTGGCTGATGGTGGAAAAATATTCTGGAAATTTTTAGAGCCAGGTTTTTTAAAGCGATGCAGGGGACTATTGCTAAAATCCTTAGTCAGACCCTGGTCTTCTTGTCCCTCCCGAGGAAGCTGAACTGCTTGATGTTTGGAGAGTGTAGCACGAAGCACTTTTCCATAAAGCCTCTGACCACTCAAATGATTCATTGCTAGCAAAGAGAAAAAGGTAAGTCTGGCTAGTAAGTCTGTAATATTTGTATGAATTACCAAATTCTCTCTATTTACTTGAAATTATATCGTCAGTCTAATGGTTAATATGACTCAAACCCCATCTCTTAAATATAGAAATGTATTACATTAGATTATCTTATAATGAAAGAAAAAGAAAACAAAAAATAACTATCTTCCTAGTACAGAGCTGGGTAGTTCCAGAATACCTTGAAGATACCAATACTTGGGAATTTCCATACTCAGGAAATGGACGGCTAAAAAAAAAATTAATCTCAAATGAAATCATTCTCTTTAGTTTTGTTTTAGGGACACATCCACTGTAGTCAGGGCTTAATCCAGACTCTGCACTCAGGTATTCTTCCTGGTAGCGCACAGGGGAACATAGGAGATACCAGGGATCTAACCTGGGCCAGGTATGTGCACGTAAGCACCCTATACACCACACTATCTTTCGCTGCTTAAAATCACAAATCTTACAATATAAGATTTAAATAATAAGAGAGATATTCCAGAAAAATCACACTTCTACTAGCTATACAGTTTTTTGTTTGCTTGTTTGTTTTTGGGTCACACCTGGCAGCGCTCAGGGGACCATATGGAATGCTGGGATTTGAATCGCCAGCCTTCTGCATGCAAGGCAAAAGCCCTACCTCCATGCTATCTCTCCGGCCCTACTAGCTATACATTTTATGTTATTAAGCACATTCAAATACAAACGAGACAGGTTACATCAGCAACATCATGATTATCATTAGTTGTTAGTACCTAGTTGAGCTTGATTTGCATCTGCCATCTGAACCAATGCATTTTCTTTCTTATTAAACATAATCTTCACTCGATGCACATCACCATATACTCCTATAAGATAAAATGAAAGGAATTTTTAATGTCTATTTATAAAATGTTTAATTTTATTAATGCATTTAAAGATGCTTTTTATTTTCTCATACTAAAATAAATACATTTTCTGGGCAATTTCATATAAATGTCCCCAAACTTAGATCTTTTCTTTGGTTTAGATTTGTTAATGCTATTCACTCTTTTCCCCTCAATACATTATAAAAGCTTCAAATTTAATATGTCCAAATTGATTCATCTTCTATCTCCTCTCTCCACTATGTAGTCACTACAATATAAATTGTCCTATCATCAACATTTACTTTGCTAAGTTACATACCTGGGAGTGATATTTTATCTTCTCCCTTTCCTAAATTCTTGTACCCATTTCTATGACCAATATCTGATGCTATAACATAAATCGCTTATTGGTCCACTTTTCATTCCACCATTTCATCATTTCTTTTGTTTGGGGACCTTACCCAGCAGTGCTCAGGGGCAACTTCTGATTCTGTGTTAGGAGGGGATGTGGTGACATGGTGCTGAGAACTGAATTCACGTTTCCTTCGTGCAAAACGTGTATAGCTTGTTGAGCTCTCTCTCCTGGCCTATCAGCATCATCTTATCTGGAACTTCATTATAACCTCCTAACTGCTCTTATTATACCCCAGCTCTTTTTTTTTTTGGGGGGGGGGCACACCTGGCGGTGCTCAGGGGTTACTCCTGGCTGTCTGCTCAGAAATAGCTCCTAGCAGGCTCGGGGGACCATATGGGACACCGGGATTCGAACCAACCACCTTTGGTCCTGGATCGGCTGCTTGCAAGGCAAACCCGCTGTGCTATCTCTCCGGGCCCATCCCAGCTCTTTTTTCTAATTTTTTTGTTTTTGTTTTTTGGGCCACACCCGTTTGATGCTCAGGGGTTACTTCTGGCTAAGTGCTCAGAAATCGCCCCTGGGTTGGGGGGACCATATGGGATGCCGGGGGATCAAACCGAGGTCCTTCCTTGGCTAGCACTTGCAAGGCAGACACCTTACCTCTAGCGCCACCTCGCCAGCCCCATCTTTTTTATACTTATACAGGATAATCCTCCAAATAGGGCTCACATCCCAAAGTACAGATAAAATTGGACACTAGATATGGGAAGAAAATAACTCTTAATCTATCCTAATAGGTTTATATGACCAAGTGTTTCCTAGAATGGGCAGTGGGTGGGGGCGCTAGAATAACCAAGGGGGCAAAAGTGGCCTTGGATGCAACAGAGAAGTGCTTTGAACAAAACAGTCTACCCTTAAAGGGTAGACTTCCAGGAGGCACTGAGTAATTTTTTTTTCTGAAAAAGTGGTAAAAGGCAAAATAAATTTGGGAATTTCATATAAATGCTTAAAAATTCATTAATTTTTATAGATAAAAGAAGTTATGTGGTGATATATATATATATATATATATATATATTTTTTTTTTTTTTTGTGGTTTTTGGGTCACACCCGGCAGTGCTCAGGGGTTATTTCTGGCTCCAGGCTCAGAAATTGCTCCTGGAAGGCACAGGGGACCATATGGGGCGCCGGGATTTGAACCAATGACCTCCTGCATGAAAGGCAAACGCCTTACCTCCATGCTATCTCTCAGGCCCCATGTGGTGATATTTCTATATGGACATTCTCATATACTTTTGTTCAGTATATTATACTGTAGTATGCTCTAAAATAGCATTCATGAGGCTGGACTGATAGCACAGCAGTAGGGTATTTGCCTTGCAAGCAGCCGAGTTCTATTCCAGCATCCTATGTGGTCACCCGAGCCTGCCAGGAGTGACTTCTGATCATAGAGCTAGAAGTAACCCCTGAGCATTGCCAGGTGTGGCCCCAAAACAAACAACAACAATAAAAGATAACATTCACATTATAAAAATGAGACTTATAAATTGTAGCATCAATACTGTACCCTGCAAATAAAAAGGACTGAAAATCTTCTGCGGCACACAATAAAGTGTTGGCTATCTTGTGGCCAAAGCATATAAAAGAATTAACTTCAGTGAATGACACTTTTAAAATTTGAAACAAAAAGTTTTTCTGTATTTTCTGTCTATTTCGCAAATTGACAAGTGGTTGAAATAAAAAACTTTTTATACACTAAACTCAGAGGGGCTAGGGAGAAGTGGAGTGGGTAAGGCCACTGCTCCAGCCCCAATTATTGTATCATTTATTATTATAAAGTATGTACATGAGTCATGAGTAAAACCTACAAAATGAACATGAAGGATCTTACTGGAAATATCGAAAATTACAATGTGGGGACCAGAGGTATAGTACAGCAAGTAAGGTACTTGCTGTGCAAGCAGCTTACCCAGATTTGATCCCAAATCACCTGAGCACCACCAGGAGTAATCCAAGCATAGCTGGTGTGGTCCAAAACTACTAAATTAGATCAATGAGTTGTATACCAAAGCCAGGAGAATTGTGCAGCTACAATATATTTTAAAATGTCATCATAAAAGCTATCACTCATTCAAAATATTTCAAGCAACTTTATACCAAAAGTTCTTCCAAAAGAAAGTTACACATTTTGTCTAGTTTTTGGTTACACCCAATAACGCCCAGGGGTTACTCCTGGCTCTATGCTCAGAAATCGCTCCTGGCAGGCTCAGGGGACCATGTGGGATGCCGGGATTCGAACCACGGTCCTTCTGTATGCAAGGCAAAAGTCCTACACCTCCATGCTATCTCTCCAGCCCCTAGCCTAACAATTTTTAAATCAACTGATGTAACGCGAGGAAATGAAACTTCCCTCATTTAACAAAATGAACAATATAAATTAGTGGGTTTGAGGGAAAAGCTATTATAAAAGTTTAAATATGATGACAATGAGTACTTGCATTTTTGTCCTAAAATACGCCCCATTATCTTTAGGAGGTATTCTATCATTTTAGTTATGACGATCACTATTCACAAAAGCAAGTACTAAAATTAAGTGAATTTAGAATTAGGCCATGGAATATTAACAAACATAAAATGTTTTTACAATAATGATTCATATTTAAAAAAATTTTTCACAAAGTATTAATTTTTATTGACAATTAATAAAAATCCTTATGATTAAGTTATGTAGGCTAGGGATATTATTTGAAGGCCTGGATTTGATCCCTGCCAATGAATGAGCACACCCCCGCCCCCCGGGCATCACCCTGTAGTCCTTAAACAAATGTGCTCTACCTAGAATGACCGGATGGACCTTCTAGTTCCACTGGGTATGCCCCCTACCCAGCAACAATAAATAAATGAATGCCCAGTGATGTTCATGGTTGATCCTACTGCTTTTCAGGGGATGATATGGTACCAGGGACCGAGGCAGGGTCTCTGCATCCCCTATACTATACCTCCAACTTCTCCCCCTTGCTTCTTTCTTTGGTCTGAGAAAAGACATCCAGCTATGCTCTGGGCTTCCTCCTGGCCCTGTGCTTAGTGATCAGTCCTGGTGGTGCTGAGTGGACCACATGAGGTACCAGGGATCCAAACTGGTCAGCTAAGTCAAGGCAAGCATTTTATCTCATGTACTATTTCTCCAACCCTCCTTTAATCTTATACTTGTCCCTAAGTACAGACAAATGATATTTATGAATAATCACATCTCAATTATGAGTATATGTTAATTTTGTGGTTCTATAACTTCGCTCTTTTATTAAAAAAATATTGTTGGGGCCAAAGCGAAAGTGCAGTGGTAGGGCGTTTGCCTTACACCTGGCTGACCTAGGATGGACCTTGGTTCAATCCCCGGTGTCCCATATGGTCCCCCCCCCTCCACAAAAACCATGAGTGATTTCTGACCGCATAGCCAGGAGTAACCCCTAAGCACCACAGGATTTGGCCCAAAAAACAGTAAGAGAAAAGAAAAAAAAGCAAAACCATATTGTTTACAGCTCATGATTTCCATAGTGTTAATGATAGGATTTCATGTTTTTTTCCCCCCTTTCTCTCTTTTTGTTACATCCAGCAATGCTCAGGGGTTATTATAGACTCTGCAATCAGGAATCACATTTCACAGTGCTAGAGTAGCCAAATGGAATGTCGAGACCAAATGAAGGTTGGCCACTTGCAAGGAAAAGTACTAACTACTAAGGCTCCAGCTCTGCTCACTAGAATTTATACCCTTTTTTACAGAGTTTACACAGAGCTGTTATGCCATGGCTGGAAACCACACTCAGCACCAGAGATTATAAACAATACATCTGCCAGGCTCATGCTCTAAGTATGCAAAACATTAAGGAATTGAATTCATGACCATGCATTTACAAAGAGGGTTCCTAAAGCCACTGTGGTATTCCTCTGGGAATTAAAACTCATTTCTATGGGGTCCCGAGCTAGAACAGTGGATGGAACATTTTCCTTGCACACAGGCGACCCAAATTTAATCTCTGGCATCCCATATGGTCCCGAGCTTGCCAGAAGTGATTTCTGAGCACAGAGTCATGAGTAACCCCTGAGCGTCACGAGGTATGGCCCAAAAACCACACATATGCACAAATCATTTCTATGGAAACATCCTATTTGATTCCCTCAGATAAGTTAGGTTCCTTAGTATATGGCCCTATTATAATTATAATCTCTTATTTCCCTCTGTCCGACTTTATCATAATTCTAATTATTTACTACTAAGTCTTATTTGCTCTATCCTCAGCATCAAGCACATGACATGGTATACAGATATAACTAGTAATAGCATGTGTTCAGTTCACAACATAAATATTAAAAACTAAAAAATAACTTACCAAATAGGATAAAAAGCCCATGTGGCGTGATAAGCTGTTTAAAAGAAAAACAAAATATTACGTTTTTAATTTAAGTAAAAGTTTTAATTTTTACCTAAAACACAAAAATGACAGTTAACTTTGTTACACGTGCTGATTTTTTTTCTATATAGTTGTCCATTGTGTGAGAGGGATTGTTTCTAATACTCGTGCAGATACCAAAATCTAAGATGCTCAAGTTCCTTTTATGAATGAAGTAATGGCCTAAAACCCACACAATCTCCACATAGTCTCCCATTTGATAACATCTAGTACAGTGTACATACTATATATTGGCTGTTTAGAGAATAGCAACAAAGGGGACCAATCTGTACCAGTTTAATACAAATGCAATTACTAAATAGTTCAGATTTCCTAGCCTTGGTTGGCTGGGGTTTGTGGATTTAAACAAGCTGACCCAAGCAGAAGTAAATTTTAGTTCTATTTTCTTTTCTTTCTTTTTTGGTTTTGGGGTCACACCAGCAGTGCTCAGGGGTTACTCCTGGCTCTATGCTCAGAAATCGCTCCTGGCAGGCTTGGGGGACCATATGGGGTGCCAGGATTCGCCACCATCCTTCTCCATCTAAGGCAAACGCCATACCACTGTGCTATCTCTCTGGCCCTTTAGTTCTATTTTCTTTGATGGGTATTCCCAAACAGTACTTGGGGACCACCAGGGATTTATCCAATGATGCTCAGGAGATATTTGCATTACAAGTCCAGACCAAAAGCCAATATACCTACTCCCAAGGACCATTTACATACAATACTTTTCAACTCACATCAGGATTGAGATTTGTGACAAGTAGAACAGAATTTCCTGGAATGCCACCAGTCCCAGGAATGGCCATTCTTCCTGTGACAGCAGAGGAGGTGATTGTGAGAGGACCGAGACCTCCAGGAACAGCTGGGACCGAGAGACCTTTGAAAAACATCATAAGGATTTTATATTCTAGTTTTACGGATAATTATAACACTTCATATAATTTAACAAACTAAAAACAAAAGCACAAATATGGGGAAAAATTATGTCGTAGCTACCAGGAAGGTACCAAAGACTAATTTTCTATTCTGAAGAGTCTTCCTTACGTTTAGTTCTTTAATCGCTGACAATCTCAGTCAGTATTATATAAGAGTTCTTTTGGGATAGGGGTGAAGCAAGTAGTTTTCACTGAATAAAACTTGCTTAAAAAGATGTGAGGAGGGCCAGGGTGAGAATACCTAGGGCGACCCAAGTTCAATCTCTGGCATCCCATATGACGGTCTCCTGAGCACTGACAGGTGTGATTACTCAATGCAGAGCCAGGAGTGACCCTTGAGAATTTTCAGGTGTGGCCCAAAAACAGAAACAGGAAAAAAGAGAAAACAAAAGAAAGATGTGAAGAGAAAAAGAGAAAAGAGAACACAAGTTTCTCTAGACTAAAACTAAACAAGCAAAAACCCAGAAAGACAAGAAAGTGAGATACATATTCAAGAGAAAACCTGGGCTTGAAGAGCAAAATGGTTACCATATACATCGTCTGTGCATACCTACCAATTTCATTGTTTTCAAATCCATTAGGCTTTTTGAGAATCTATCAAAAAAAAGCTTTCTTTCTGCTTTTTGGAGAATTTATTCCAATAAATTTCTATAGAGCAGGCATGTATGTATGTATTTTTGGAGGGTTCACACCCAGTGATGCTCAAGGGTTACTCCTGGCTATGTGCTCAGAAATCGCTCCTAGTGTGGGGACCCATATGGGACACCGAGGATTGAACCCAGGTCTGTCCAGGGTCAGTCGCGTGCAAGGCAAACGCCCTACCAATGCGCTATCGCACTGGCCCCAAAGTAGGCACATATTTTTTTTTTTTGTTTTTGGGCCACACCCGGTGATGCTCAGGGGTTACTCCTGGCTGTCTGCTCAGAAATAGCTCCTGGCAGGCACGGGGGACCATATGGGACACCGGGATTTGAACCAACCACCTTAGGTCCTGGATTGGCTGCTTGAAAGGCAAACACCGCTGTGCTATCTCTCCGGGCCTGGAATATATTTTATTTTTACTTCTATAAAATTATAAAAATTCTTTTGGCAGAGACCTATATATTCATATTAAGTGCTGTATGAGATTATTTTGGAAAAAGCATTGTGTAACCTTGTGAAGTATAATCTATACATTATGATCAATGATAAGATTCACAGCTATTGAATTCAATAGCTTTCAATACCTTCTATGAAGCTAACATTATTCCCAAAGCTGACAGAGATACTACCAAGAAAGAAAATTACAGGAGCCAGAGAGGTGGTGCAAGCAGTAAGGCATCTGCCTTGCCCGCACTAGCCTAGGATGGACCTCGGTTAGATCCCCCGGTGTCCCATATGGTCCCCCAAGCCAGAAGTAATTTCTGAGAGTATAGCCAGGAGTGTTACCTGGTGTGGCCCAAAAACGAAGGAAGGAAGGAAGGAAGGAAGGAAGGAAGGAAGGAAGGAAGGAAGGAAGGAAGGAAGGAAGGAAGGAAGGAAGGAAGGAAGGAAGGAAGGAAGGAAGGAAGGAAGGAAGGGAGGGAGGGAGGGAGGGAGGGAAGGAGGGAGGGAGGGAGGGAGGGGAGGGGAGGGAGGGAGGGAGGGGAGGGAGGGAGGGAGGGAGGGGAGGGAGGGAGGAGAGGGAGGGAGGAGAGGGAGGGAGGAGAGGGAGGGGAAGGAGGGAGGGGAGGGAGGGAGGAGAGGGAGGAGAGGGAGGGAGGAGAGGGAAGGAGGTAAGTAGGCTTGATATCTAGGATATATAAAGAACTCACAAAGGTTGACTCCATAAAACCTAAAAAGGCCATGAAAAATTGGGGAGAGAAAATGAACAGAAACTTCTCTGAGGAAGACTAACAGGTGGCCAATAGACACATGAAAAAAATGTTCATCATCATTTATCATTAAAGAAATCCAAATCAAGACAAAGTAAGATATCATCTTATACCAGTAAAGATGACACATATCTAAAATAACAGGAACAATCTTTGTTGGTGAGATTGGTGAGAAAGGAACTCTCATCCACTGCTGCTGGTGGGAATGCTGCCTGATCCAACCCCAATGAAAACTGTATGGAGGGTTCTCAATAAACTCAAAATTAAGCTGCCTCATGACCCAGCAACCCTTGTTTTGGATGTCTATCCCCAGGACAAACAAAACATTCATCCGAAAGGATGTATACACACAGCTATTCATTGCAGCACTCAGTACAATAGCTAAGACTTGGAATCAATCTAGATGTCCAACAACAGATGAGTGGATTATGAAGATGTGGTACATATAGACAATGAATATTACATAGCTATAAGGAATGATGCAATCATGCAATTTGCAGCAACATGGATAAAACTGGAAGATAATATGTTAAATGAAGTCAGAAGAAGGAAAATATAGAATGATATCATTTATATGTGATATTTAGAATAACTGCATGAGGGGCCGGAGCGGTGATGCAAGCTGTAATGCGATTCCCCCCCCCCCTGGTGTGGGTGTGGCCCCAAAGCCCAAAAAAAAAAAAAATGAAGGAATAACTGCACGAACAAACATAATGGTCTAAAGGGAAGTTGTCTCGAACACCCTTTGCCCCAGAGTATAGTGAGGAGAAGGAAAGAAACTGAATGGTAGAGGAGAGACACAAATATGAAAGAAAGGGAGCCAGAAGCCAAGCAGTCTCAGGTGCATTGGCAGTGTAAAAGAAGGACAGAATTAAATATCCAAACAAAAGGCAACAACAATGGAATTAAGAGACCCAAACTTTAACAATCTAAATTTAAAAAGGGTGGTATAGGATACTACTGGATACAATGTGTTAAATGCTATCAAAGGCGCTGAGGACTCAGGTCTGCTTATGTAATTGATAAGCTTGTTAGCAAAGACAGAAGTAGCTCATATATCTTTTTTTTTTTTTTTTTGGTTTTTGGGCCACACCCGGTAACGCTCAGGGGTTACTCCTGGCTATGCGCTCAGAAGTTGCCCCTGGCTTGGGGGACCATATGGGACACCGGGGGTCGAACCGCGGTCCGTCCAAGGCTAGCGCAGGCAAGGCAGGCACCTTACCTTTAGCGCCACCGCCCGGCCCCTAGCTCATATATCTTATATAAAAGGAAAATCTAAATTTACTTAATATAGTCTACCTATTGTTAATTTTCAATAGCAAGTACAAATGATACAGAATATATTAATAAAATTATTGGCACAGAGGATGAAACTAGAGAGAATCAGTTTTAAATACAAAGAGTACAGCCAAATTGTACAATGTGTAGGGCACTTGCCTTGCATGTAGCAGACCCAGGTTCAATCCCAGCCTCCCCAAATGGTCCCTTGAGCTTGCCAGGAGTGATCCCTAATCACAGAGCAAGGAGTAAGCCCTGAATTTCTGGGTGGCCCAAGAATGCCTTGTACCCCCAAAAAAGCAAACAAAGAAACAAATCATACTATGGTTGACGCACATAATGTTTCTGTATGAACTCTTCAAACACGGTAATTTTAATTAAGTTTATACAGAATATATAAAATATAACTGAAAGATCATTTCAAATTCAAACGTAAGAGTTACCTGCTGCTTGAGGAAATCCAATGGCTGGGGGAAATCCAGCAGTCCCAGCATATGGTGTAGAAATGATACCTGGTGCACCTAATGGAGAAGAGAAATAAATAAATAAATAAGTAAATATAATATAATATATAAATATGGTTGCCAAGCCAATATAAAGTAGCTATATGAGGATCCATTATCATATATTATAGTGAAGTAACATTTCTGGAGATAAACCTCTTTTTCTTCTTCTTTTTTTTTTTTTTTTTGTTTTTGGGTCATACCCAGTGGTGCTCAGGGGTTACTCTGCACTCAAGAATCACTCCTGGCAGGGACCAAAGCAATAGCAAGCAGCCAACCCAGAGGGATCCTGGTTCGATTCCCGGCATCAGATATGGTCCCTGGAGCCTGCTAGGAGCGACTTCTGAGAGCAGAGCCAGGAGTAACTCTTGAGAACCACTGGGTGTGACCCAAAAACCAAATAATAAATACATTTACATTAAAAAAAAATCACTCCTGAGTGGCTCGGGAGACCATCTGGGATGCCGAAGATCCAACTCTGGTCAACTGCCTGTAACCGCCCTACCCACTGTTGCTCCGGCCCCATCTTTTTTCTTCTTTATTGCTTTTGGTTTTGGACCATTTCTGGCAGTGATCAGAGCTTACTCCTGCCAGGTCTCAGGGATGCCCTGGCACCACATAAGATGCCGAGGATTTGTACCTGGCTCAGTTATGCATGAATGCATTACCTACCAAGTTAACCTCATTCAAGTGGGTTCAATGTTCAAAAGTACAGCTTTTTATGTATTTCAGTTTGAGATTAGGTAAACATTTTTACATTCAGAAAATTGCATTTATGAGAAAATATTAATAACTTATAAAAATCACACTGATTTATAAAATGTGTACTAACAGAAATGGATTACAACTGGGGGCGGGAGTTTGGGTCACACCTGGCACTCAGGAGTTACTCCTGGCTCTGTTCTCAGAAGTAGCTCCTGGCTGGCTCAGGGGACCATATGGGATGCGGGGATTTGAACCAGGGTCTGTCCTGTGTTAGCCTCATGCAAGGCAAATGCCTTAATGTTGTGCTATCGCTCTGGCCCCATATTAATTTTTTTTTGAGCCAAAGAAACAGTAGATTGGTTAAGTTTGCCCTGTACAGGACTCTCTCCTGGCTTATTTACTGGCACCACAGAACTGACCTCTAAGAAGAGCCAGTATTAAGTTTTGCATACAGTTGATACAACAAAAAAATTTTTTCCTTTGAGAAACGCATACATCAAATTTAGGAATTACAAGATATTTGTATGTTGATGATCTAGTGGTTTAAATACAAATGTGTGGCTTAGAAGTGATCTATGATCGGTAGAGAAGGATTCTCAGGACATGAAATTTGAGATAGACATTACACATTTGAAAAGAGCACTGAGTATGTATTACATGTTAAATGCTTTTTTTTTTCTTTTCTTTTGGAAGACAGGTGACTATCGTGACAGAAGAATTCGTTTCTTGTAGGCAAAAAAGTAGTAGTAAAAAACTTGATTTTGAGCTGGGAAGATGGCTCAAATGGCTAGAGAAATAGAGGCTTTTATGCCTATGTTTATCCTGGGTTTGAGTCTCAGTACCACACAGTCCCAATAGCACAAGAAGCAACAGAGTAGTCTGTGAGCACTGCTGGGTGAAGCCCCCAAGCAAAACAACAACAACGAAAAAAATTTTGTTTTGGACATGTCAAACTTTAGATAATACAAATGACACCTAAAGAAAATACTGAGAAAGTAACTCAGAACAAATGCTTTAAGAAAACACAGATATATAAATTATCTATATAGAAATGAACATAAAAGTCACATACAAAAAATAAAAATGGTGCAAGATAAAAACAAAACTGAAAATAGTAGATATACATAAATAAATGGTACAGGAAAGAAGAGTATTCTACGAAAAAGAAAAACAACTTTAAACAAAATTACAAACTCCAGACTCAATAGAGCTCAAAGAAAATGAAAAAAAAAAATAGATAACTTTATAGCAGAGCAAAGTATTAAGTTAGAAAGCAATAAGGAAATGATAATTTTATAGAAAAAAGTATATAGGCTATGTAGTTTCAAGAGCTGTTTAAAAGCTCATATAAGTTTATCATCTCCAATAAAGAGAATTATTAACGCAATTTGTTAAATATGTAGCTATGATTTATAACAACTGAATGAAATATAGTTATCAACTAATTTCAGAGACAGAGATAGCAGAAATAACTGAAGATTAAGGAATGAAATGAAAGGAAGTGAAATTAAGACATATTCACTGAAAACATATGCGAACCAAGCATTTTTCCAGTACAAAGGAAGTACTGAATCAGGGCTAGAGCCTACAGTGGGTAAGGTGCACACCAACCCAGGTTCCATCTCCAGCATCCATATGGCCCACCAGCAAATTCCTGAGAGCAGACTCAGGAATAATTTTTTTAAAAAGTGCTGAACCAATCAGAACAACCCATACGAGTAAAATAAATAAAACACATGTATTTAACATATATTCTTGTTAGATATAAACTCCAAGTAAGCTTAAAGTTCCTGAGTAAAATAATTTATCCAATAATCTTTTTTTTTTGAGGGATAAGGAGTACTCACAGAAATTTAGAAAGTCTAATTCGATAAAAATAAAAAGTAATGAGGCCAGGGAGATAGCTTAAAAATCCAGAGCACAAGGCTTTACACATTGGTACCCGATTGATCCCTGGCACTGCATGGTCGCTCAGCTCCTCTGACAGAGATCCCCAAACAGGGAATAGACCCTGAACACCAAATACCAGTTATGGTGGAAAGCAAAATAAAGCAATGGTAGATTACATTACTGTTGTCAAGTATTAATTTGTTCCTGCTATATAAATCTGGCCCATCTAACTTATACAGTGCCTCCTGTGGGAGAGGCATATATATATTTTTTTTGCCTTCACCCTCCCCACATATATTTCCATGCTATTCCTACTACCTTTAATAATATGACAGAAAGTCAGACACAAAAATTCTACTTATACACAAGAGCTTCATGATGTTTTGTAAAGTAATAATAATACCAGGCCTCATTCATTTTTCAGTCACAAGAATGTCACTAATTTAAGAGTGACACTTTCAGCCTGCAAGTGAAGATGATTCATGCACACCAACATGAGGCAACTATTTGTTGTTATAAACCACTGAGGTATGGGGGAAGGATGGAAAGAGAGGTAGTTTTCTTTCTATTTTTAGGTCACATCTGGCAGCACTAAGTAAGGGGTTACTCCTGGCCCTATGCTCAGAAATAGCTCTAGGCCTGCTCAGGGGACCATATGGGATGCTGAGATTCGAACCACCGTCCTTCTTCATGGAAGGCAAACGGCTTACCTTCATGCTATCTCTCCAGCCCCAAGAGAGGTAGTTTTCAAATCAACAAACCGAAAAAAAAAAAAAATTTAAAAAACCAAAACTGGCTGGAGAAATAGCTGGATGAGTCCTATGGGAGCCCTAGATGCAGTTTTTAGTACTCTACAGTTCCTCAAGTATTGTCAGGAGCAAGTCAGAGCGCTGAACTGGTGAAGAGACCCAAAGCACAACTACCATAGCCCCCAAACATAAACCAATACACCAGCTATGGGAGCTAGGGTGGCAAAAATGACAAACATGACCATGGCAAACCCAAACATGACAATAATCATAAACCACTGAATTGCAATAAATGGAAGAATTGGTACAATTACCAGAACCAAAGTATTTTTGTTTTTGTTTCTGAGTCACACCCGGCAGCACTAAGGGGTTACTCCTGGCTCTACACTCAGAAATCACTCCTGGCAGTCTTGGGGACCATATGGGATGCTAGGATCCGAACCACCGTCCTTCTGCATGCAAGGCAAACACCCTACACCCATGCTATCTCTCTGGCCCATACCAGAGCCAAATTTTAAAATAATTGTTTCCAAGTAAATTATATTTAGAAAATCTCCATTAAGTGATGCTCCTTAAACAAGTAGAAACAAATATTTTTTTTTTTTTTGGTTTTTGGGCCACACCCGGCAGTGCTCAGGGGTTACTCCTGGCTGTGTGCTCAGAAATAGCTCCTGGCAGGCACGGGGGACCATATGGGACACCGGGATTCGAACCAACCACCTTTGGTCCTGGATCGGCTGCTTGCAAGGCAAACGCCGCTGTGCTATCTCTCCGGGCCCAGAAACAAATATTTAAGAAAAGTAACCTAGCAGTTAAAAATCTTGCTTTAGGGGCCGGCGAGATAGCATGGAGGTAAGGCGTTTGCCTTCCATGCAGAAGGACAGTGGTTCAAATCCCGGTATCCCATATGGTCCCCCATGCCTACCAGGGACGATTTCTGAGCATAGAGCCAGGAGTAACCCCTGAGCGTGCCGGGTGTGACCCAAAAACCAAAAAAAAAAAAAAATCTTGCTTTACACTACAATTTGAGAAGAATGGGAAAACAAAGAAACAAAAAAGCCAAGCGTATTTGTTCATTTTGATTTTGTTTTGGGGCCATCTCCAACAGTGCTCATGGCTTCACTCCTGGCTCTGCACTCAGGAAGTATTCCTGGTGGTGCTCATATGTGATGCCAGGTATTGAAAGCAAGTCATCCACATACAAGGCAAATGTCCTATAGAAAACGTATTTGTTTTTTGTTTTCAGGACACACCCAGACATGCTCAGCTCTTCATTCCAGGATCACTCCGGTGGGCACAGGGGCCCATATGGGATGCTGAGAATTGAACTCAGGTCGACTACATACAAGGCAATCATCCTAGAGTACAGGCGGGGGTCGGGTGGGGAGGAGGGAGACTTGGGACATTGGTGATGGGAATGTTGCACTGGTGATGGGTGGTGTTCTTTACATGACTGAAACCCAAAGACAATCATGTATGTAATCAAGGTGTTTAAATAAATTAAAAAAATTTATTTTCAGTTATATTGGAAGTGTACCTTAGGAAATTATCTTCTGAGTGAACTTAAATCACTTTGATACCTATTCATTTGCATTTTCTTTCCTAAAATGTAAGTCTTCTCTTTCTGATAAAAATACTCATTTTCACTAAAACTACTTGTGATCACTCAGACAAGATTGATTTGTTTGTTTGCTTATTGGTGGGTTGGTTTTGAGAAACGTGAGTCTACTCTCTTCCAACCTATTGACTGGTTGCCAATAAAGCTTTTTATCCACCCCCCCCAAAAAAAAAAAAAAAAAAAAGTCCCACCAAAATGTTATTCTTACAATTCCTCATCTCCTCCCTTTTCAACAATTCTGATCTAATAGACATTTTTTTGTTTGTTTTTGGGACAGACACACCTAATGATACTAAGGGGTTACTTCTGGCTCTGCATTCAGGAATCATTTCTGGCAATACTCAGGGGAACACATGGCATATCGGGCACTGAACCTGGGCCCACGACAGGCAAAGCAAGTGCCTTACCCATGGTACTATCTATTTGGTCCTAAAATGATGTTACTATACCTTAAAACTTTATCCATTGTCCAAACAGTATCTCCATTGGAGATAAAGGGGTAAACTCATCCTGTCTATAAGCAAATGTTGCTGATGACTCAGCACTGGAGTCAGCTTTCCCACTGTGTTTCTTGTATAACAGCAAATTTCTAAAGAAACATCCTTAATGTCCATATCAGATAAAGATAAGCTAAATTACGGACCATCAGTAGCTAATAGACAGAACCATTTAAATATCAAATTATAAAAATATAAATGAATAAAAAAAGCACAATGAGGGAGGCCAGAGCTGCCTGGAGCAGCTGACCCAGGTTCAATCCCCAGCATCCCATGTTTCCCCAAACCTGCCAGGAATGATTTCTGAGCTCAGAGCCAGGAATAACGCCTGAGCACCGCCAGGTGTGGCCCAAAATCAAACAAAAAATTGCACAATTGGGACAGGGCATATAGTTCAAAGGGCTAGCAATGTGCATGTTGGAGATTGGGGTGTAATTCCTAATACCACATGATCTATTGAGCACTGGCATAAAGTGAACCCTGGAGCAACTTGCCAGGAGTCATGACTCACTGAGTCCCATCAGGTGTGCCCCAGGAACCAAAAACAAAAGATTAAACAAAAGGAATAATTTGAAATTTTTTAATGTATTATGATAGACAATCACATCTGGCAGTATTCAGGGGTTACTCCTGGCTCTGCATTCAGAAGTAGCTCCTGACAGGACCAGGATACCATATGGGATACTGGGATTCAAACCACTGTCTGTCTTGGATCAGCTGTGTGCAAGGTTGTGCATCTCTGGCCCAGAAAAGTTACAATTTTGATGTTCACTACATCTTGGAATTGATGGTATCATGCAAGTCAGGGGAAAAGGACAAATGCTAAATGATTTTATATATGAATAATGAAACACAATAAGAACATAACCTATGGGCCCGGAGAGATAGCACAGCGGCGTTTGCCTTGCAAGCAGCCAATCCAGGACCTAAGGTGGTTGGTTCAAATCCCGGTGTCCCATATGGTCCCCCGTGCCTGCCAGGAGCCATTTCTGAGCAGACAGCCAGGAGTAACCCCTGAGCATCACCGGGTGTGGCCCAGAAACCAAAAAAAAAAAAAAAAAAAAGAGAATATAACCTATGACCACAGACCTTTAGAGTCTCCCTAGAAAACTGAATTTGTTATGAGTAGGACTAGAAGGTAGAAAGGAAGAGAGGAATGAAAGGAAAATTCAAGATAGTGGTGGAAGGCTGTTCATATGTTTGGCATATAGCAACCAATGTATTCCAGAAATATTAACACTACTGTAAACCACAGTGCAGAAATTGAAAATATAATTTTTTGTTTGTTTTAATCCACACCTGGCAATGCTCAGGAATTACTCCTGGCTATACATTCAGAAATTATTCCTGGAACGCTCGGGGACCATATAGGATGCCATGGATCGAACCTAGGCTGGCATGTGAAGGCAAACACCCAATCCACTGTGCTAATATATCACTTTGGTTCCCCAAAAATATCTTTTTTGTTTTGTTTTGTTTTTGGTCACACCCAGCAGAGCTCTGGGGTTACTTCTGGCTCTACACTCAGAAATCGTTCCGGGCGGGCAGGAGAGATTAGCATGGAGGTAGGGTGTCTTTCATGCAGAAGGATGGTGGTTCGAATCCTGGCATCCCATATGATCCCCCGAGCCTGCCAGGAGCGATTTCTGAGAGCAGAGCCAGGAGTAGGCCCTGAGCACTGCTAGGTGTGACCCAAAAAACAAAACAAAACAAACAAAAAAAAAAAGAAATCGCTCCTGGCAGGCTCGGGGGACCATGTGGGATGCTGGTATTCGAACCACCATCCTTCTGCATGCAAGGCAAATGCCCTACCCCCATGCTATCTCTCCAGCCTCCTAAAAATATCATTATTAAAAAAAAATTAAGTTCTCTATTATACACTTATAAAAAATTTCCCAAGATATATTGTGATAAAGGGCTGTAGCATATGCTTCGCATGTGAGGTCCCACTGTCTTCTTGGCATTGCTTAGTATACTCCTGAAGGTTATGGACTGAGGAGCACCAAATGTCAAGTCCACAGATCCAAGCATAGTACCATAGGGAGTAGCTGCTTGACTTCCCAAGCACTGTGAAAGGGGTCCTATCACCTTGCAACAAACGTCTAAAAGTGAGTTACTGAAATATAAAATTATTGGTCATGGGCCTGGAGGAATAATATAGGGGGTAGGGTGTTTGCCTTGCACATGGCCAATGTGGGATCAATCCCTGACACTCTCTATGATCTCCTCAACCCTGTCTCCTGAGCACAGGCCAGGAGTAAGTCCTGAACACTGCTAGGTATAGCCCTAAACCAAAACCAAGCAAACAAAAATAACAATAAAAATAAACTAAATTTTAAAAAATAAATAAAAAATTACTTATAAAAAAATGAGGACTGTACAGTGGTTAAGGTTCTTGCCTTGCATATCTCAGACGTTTTGATCCTTGGCACCCCATATTCCTTGTCAGGAGCGATCCCTGAGTCCAGAGCCTGAGTAAGCCCTGAGCAATGAGTGTAGCATCCACCAAAAAATAAAAATAAAAATTTTGAATAAAGTTACAAAGTAACTTAGTAACACAATTTCAGATAATCGTTTATTGTGATATTTACTGAACATATAATATTTTTGGTTTTTGTTTGGGGGGCCACACCTGGCTTCTTATCTTCTAATATTTTAAGACATAATTAATAGACACCTTTTGACTTGTTTTTCCTTTAGAATTCCTGGGGAAGGACCAGAGAGATAGCATGGAGGTAAGGCATTTGCCTTGCATGCAGAAGGACAGTGGTTTGAATCCCAGCATCCCATATGGTCCCCCCTGCCAGGAGTGATTTCTGAACATAGTGCTAGGAGTAACCCCTGAGCGCTGCCGGGTGTGACCCAAAAAACAAAAACAAAAGAATTCCTGGGGGGAAAAAATCCAAAACTAAAAGGCTGACTGGCATACATAAATGAATAAAGAGAACTTTTACTTCAGAAAAACTGCTTTGTTATCCAAAACATAAGTACTCACCAAAAGCAGCAGCCATTGGGGGATCAAGAGATGCCTGGCCATCACCAGTAGGAAGGTCTAAGCGAGTGAAGTCTCTGCTTTTGTCGTTATTATATTTCACATTAAGGCTGGTGAGCTTGGAGAAGTCAATACGTAGAGTGCAGCATGCATTATAAATATTCTGGCCATCCAGAGTCTAAATAAGAAAGGGACTGATGTTTTTGCAAGACAATACTGACAAACGAAGCAGCCTTTACTGATACAAAGCAACAATCAGATGTAAAGCGGAGAGCAAAAGCCCAAGTAATACTTGTTTACTTTCTCACCTATCATTAGCTGCCTGAGTCTAAGAGAGAAAAAGAAAATCTCTAACTCAATATTTTCATCTGTAAAATAATAATAATCGTACCTTATGGCAATATTAAACAAAATATATATTATACATAAGTATAAGCAATTATATGCTATTGTATTAGAAATTACTATTTTGCCGAAGCAAATTTTACTTTTCATGTTATAATAAAGGTTATAAAAGTCAGCATTAAATACACTTACATATGGTTCTTGTCAGTATCAAATATATGAAATATAATTATCTCCAATTTCTATGTTTGCCATATGATGTGTAGAATGATTTTGAGGTAGTTCTTATAAAAGACCAAATGTTAAATCACTCCTCTTTTTTTTTTTTTTTTTGGTTTTTGGGCCACACCCAACCGTGCTCAGGGGTTACTCCTGGCTGTCTGCTCAGAAATAGCTCCTGGCAGGCATGGGGGGCCATATGGGACACTGGGATTCGAACCAACCACCTTAGGTCCTGGATCGGCTGCTTGCAAGGCAAACGCCACTGTGCTATTTCTCCGGGCCCTAAATTGCTCCTCTTAATAATTTACTAGTGGAATATTTTTTGGACTATTTATAAAAATAAATACCAGAACCAAAACATATAAACCCCCCCCCCAAATAATCAACTATATACAACACAATTAGGAATAATGATAGAATGGAACTACATGAACCAAATATAACCAACGTACACTTTTGTATCTTCTCAAAAATCAAGAACATGGGGCCGGCAAGATAGCATGGAGGTAAGGCGTTTGCCTTCCATGCAGAAGAATGGTGGTTCGAATCCGGCATCCCATATGGTCCCCTGAGCCTGCCAGGGGCGATTTCTGAGCGTAGAGCCAGGAGGAACCCCTGAGTACTGCCGGGTGTGACCCAAAAACCAAAAAGTCAAGCACACATGTGTAGAAAAAAGATAAAATGAGTCAACAATGAATGTTGAAAGGATAGTAGACTGTGACCAAATTAAAGATGGCACAAAGAAAATATAAATCTATTCCATAAATCATTATTTTATCAAAATATATTCAGAACTAGAATTTAAATATGGCAAATAAAAATGAGTCCCAGAGATTTGAGAAATCATTAAAAATTTAATACATTTCATAAAAGGACTCATTTTTAGTCCATTATGAAAGAGCATATGTTTTGCTATGTACAGAAATAGTATATCTGATGTCATGTATGAATATGTACACAAACATATCAGCAAACACAGTAAACTTAGCAATAAGTAGACAAAACTGACTTCCTTCAGTTATAACCGAAGTGATTAGCAATGTAAAAAACTTAAATATACCATCATTAAAAAATTTTAAAGGTCATATTTACCATTTTTGCATAGTGTGCATTCAATGGGTCAGCATACTGAAGCAAGGCTTGAAACTGATTATTCTTCGTAAAGGTGATAATCTTCAAGACAGTGCCAAATTTAGAGAATATCTGAAAAATAGTTCACGTTAGAACTAAGTTAAGAAAACATATTTTGCTTTTTGGGCCACACCCTGTGATGCTCAGGGGTTATTCCTGGCTATGCCTTCAGAAATCGCTCCTGACTTGGGGGACCATATGGGGCACTGGGGATCAAACCAAGGTTGGTCCTAGATCAGTCACTTGCAAACACATCCTACCGCTGTGCTATCACTCGGGTCCCAAGAAAACACATCTTTAATAAATACAACTTGACCCACTGATCCATTTTTGGTTTTCGGGTCATATGATGCTATTCAGGACTTCTCCTGACTTTGTACTCAGATCATTCCAGGAGGTGCTCAAGGCTATTGTGGATGGAATTCAGGTCAGCCATATACAAGAAAAAAACTCTACCCCTGCCTGCACTAACATTCTGGCCTTCCAATTTTATTATTTTTTTGAGGGGGGGGGGTTTATACCCAGCAGCGCTCAGGGGTTACACCTGGCAGACATGGGGGACCATATGGGATGCCAGGATTCGAACCACTGTCTGTCACTGATTGGCTGTGTGTAAGGCAAACGCCTTGCCACTGTGGTATCTCTCCAGCCTCTCCAACTTTATTTTTAAATTGTGGGTCCATATAAGGGATTACTTGGGGTTTATTATTGGTTCTATGACTTAGGATTAATTCCTGAAGATTCTCAGATGATCATATATGGTGCTGAGAAATGATCTAGAGCCAGCTAAGTGCAAGACAAGATTCTTAAACCCAGTACTACCTCTCTAGTTCACAAATCCAATATTTCTTTTTTTTTTTTTTTTTTGGTTTTTGGGCCACACCCGTTTGACGCTCAGGGTTACTCCTGGCTATGAGCTCAGAAATCGCCTCTGGCTTGGGGGGACCATATGGGACGCCGGGGGATCGAACCGCGGTCCGTCCTACGTTAGCGCTTGCAAGGCAGGCACCTTACCTCTAGCGCCACCTTCCCGGCCCCCACAAATCCAATTTTTCAATGAAAATAACTTCCTCTAAGAGACATCTTTTGGGACAAGAGAAAGCGTAGAGTGTTTGTTTTGCACACAGCCATGATGGTGAACCAGGTTCAATCCCCAGCATCACATATGGTTCCCTTGAGCCCACCAGGAGTAACCCTTCCCCCAGCACCATTAGGTCTGGCACAAAAATAACAAAACAACAAAAAATGAGACATCATTCAACAAGATTTATGGAAACACATACATCTCATGATTTTAGATTTCTATGCCTAAAAAGCCCCTTTCCTAGACTTCTCTACTTATCACCTAGTAAATTTTCAAATGATCAGTTATCAAAACTAAGTTTAGGAAGCAATGCTACTAGTAAATTCTCCTTTCTCCCAGAGCTCAATGGAATTCATTATTTTTCTCAGGATTTATTTACTTCTTGGGATATCTACCAAATTATTAACAAGTTTTTAGAAATGTATCTATACTTGGGGCTGGGGAAATAGTACAGCAGATTGGCTGCTTACCTTCCATTTAGGTCCACCTGGGTTTTAGCTCACACATCCTATATGGTCTTCTAAAGACCAGCATGAGATAATTACAGTAATCCCTCAGCATCACTAGGTATAATACCTACCCCAACCCCTGGCAAAACCTCAAACAACAAGAAAGAATATATCCATAATCACTACTTTCAAGGTCTATGTCAGGGATGGCGAAGAGTCGCAGTAGCTCCCGGCCAAAATAAATGAGGCTCTTTGCCTCTTATCATTATTTTGTATACTGTGGCTTTTTGCCAAGTTTGGATAATGTTATGCTGCTTCTGAGGAGGGACTTCTGAGGAGAGATCTCCGTGCGGAGTCCCGCCCCCAGCCTGCGTCCTCCCGTCTCCAATTCCTCGGAAACAACTGCACGGGCCAGCGAGGGGGGAAGAGAAACCCGTGTGTCACATGTTGTGTCACATCTGGCTGTGAGTTCTTAGTGTGGAGGACGTAGCACACCCTCACTATCACTGCAGGATTTTTACCCTCACTCAAAATGGCAAAATGCAATATGTGTTTCATAGATTATTGTTAAAATTAGATGCTTTTGTGTGAGTGTTTGTCTGTTTTGGCAGGTCACTGCGTGGTATGGCTCTCTGACTCTCAGTTTAAAATTTTGGCTCTGTGTCCAACTTGTTCACCACCCCTGGTCTATGTTCTTACCAGTATTTTTTAAATACAGCAATATAATTCAACAAACATAAAATTATCCCCTTTAAAATTCTTTAATGTTTTCCCATTAATGACTCAGCCTCATTCCCTCCCTCCCTCCCTCCCTCCCTCCCTTCTAACTCAACTTAATGGTGGGGAAAATAAAAAAGAGAATCAGTGTAAAGATTATAAAAACTCGGGGCCGGGTGGTGGCGCTAGAGGTAAGGTGCCTGCCTTGCCTGCGCTAGCCTTGGATGGACAGCGGTTCGATCCCCCGGTTTTCATATGGTCCCCCAAGCCAGGAGCGACTTCTGAACGCATAGCCAGGAGTAACCCCTGAGCGTCACCGGGTGTGGCCCAAAAACCAAAAAAAAAAAAAAAAAAGATTATAAAAACTCGGGGCCGGTGAGGTGGCACTAGAGGCAAGGTGTCTGCCTTGCCTTGCCTTGCAAGCACTAGCCAAGGAAGGACCGCAGTTCGATCCCCCTGGCGTCCCGTATGGTCCCCCCAAGCCAGGGGCAATTTCTGAGCGCTTAGCTAGGAGTAACCACTGAGCATCAAATGGGTATGGCCCGAAAAACCAAAAAAAAAAAAAAAAAAAAATATATATATATATATATATATATATATATATAAAAACTCTGCATCAACTAACTCCTACTGCTTTCTCCTGACTATATATATTGGTGTTTGGGCCACACCAGGCGGTGCTCAGGGGTTACTCCTGGCTGTCTGCTCAGAAATAGCTCCTGGCAGGCACGGGGGACCATATGGGACACCGGAATTCGAACCAACCACCTTTGGTCCTGGATCGGCTGCTTGCAAGGCAAACACCACTGTGCTATCTCTCCGAGCCCTCTGACTCTATTTTTTATGACATCCTATCTTTTCCATCGTTAGGGCCTCCCCACAGTGGTCAGTGGCTTGAGGGTCATTTCCAGTGATACTTGGCATGGCCTGATGGCTCAAACTTGGGGTCCCATGCAAGCCAAGCCTGTGTTCCATTATCTGAGTTACCTTCCTTGCCCCAGAATTCCAACTCCAATGGCAGAGCCTTATTTATTTGTCTGCTGATTTATGTTTGGAGGACAACCCCAGAGATGCTGAGCACTCCTGGCTCTGTGCTTAGGGATCACTACAGGTGGACTTGAGAGACCATATGGGGTGCCAGGAATTTAACCTGGAAAAACTGCGTGTAAAGCACACAACTTACCCACAGTACTCTCTACAACCCCAAGCACACTTCCCTTTTAGGGACTTTGCAACTGCTGTTCTGACTGGATCATTATTTTGCCATATACCTAAATTTATACCCTCACCTATTTGAAGCCTCTGCTCAAATGTCATCATACATCTTCCCTGTTTTTCTCACCTGTAATAGCACTCTTACAATTTCACTTATGATTTCCTTTATCATGAGCTAAAGGAAAAAAAATAAACTTCTACAGACACCAGAAAGCAACTTAGCTAAATGCCAACTTTAAAATATAATCAGCTAAGTAGATGTAATAGGCACTGCTAACTCCACACAACTGTAGTTTCTCAATCACAACATCTATCACTTTTCATACTACTAACTTGTGAAATTATAATATCCACAAGAGCACAGACCAACTGTTTTTTGTGGTACTGGGGATTAAACCCATGTCTAATGTACATAAGATATATATATGCTTTACGATTGAGCCACATCCTCTACCCAAAGAACAATATTTTATACTGTGTAATTTATTAGTACCTGATTATAGCCAATACTTCCTGAATAATACAATAGCTCTGTTAAAAGTGCTTTAAATGTTTGTTCGTTCTGGGTCCATTCCTGGCAGTGTTCAAGAAATCATATGGGATGCCAGTGATCTAACACAGGTAGGTCTTGTCCAAGGCCCTATCCACTGGACTATTGCTCTGGCCCAGCTTTAAATGTATTTAATTCTCACAATGAAGATATAAAATAGATAACACAGGGCTTTTTTCCTGGCTTTGTGCTTAGAGATCATGACTGGCAATGCTTGAGGGCCATATGGGGCACTGGGGATAGAATCACAGTTGACCATGTGCAAAGCAAGTATTCTACTAGCTGTACTATCGCTCCAGCCCCACAGTAATCCCCTTTATATAAATAAAATAGATGTTATGGGATATGATTATTTGCTCAAGGTCACAGAAAACAGCAAAATATTTAGAGCTAGGAGTAAAAGAAAGTACAGACTGTAAATGGCAGATCCTTAATCACTGTTTTATCATCTTAGTTGATGGGAGGGAAAAGAAATTAGAGAAATATTCTGTAAGGTTAAATATCAGCTGAAAACTGGATGAAGATGAAACTAAGTGATTGTTTCAGAAACTGTTTCTAGGAAACTGAAAACAGAAATAAATTAAGGCAGGAATGATTTAGGAACAAGAATCAAAGGACCAAAAAAAAGCTAAATAAGTAGAAAATATTAGAATGTAAGGACAAAGTGATGGGGGAGAAGTGTGCATGTGGGCCTTATGGGTTTTGCTCAAGAGTTTGATTTAATTCTGATAGCAATGATAAGGAAAGCTTAAATAAGGAAGTTCTTTGGCTGAGAGCTCTATGCCAATGGTTACTAGTGAGAACTGAGAATTACTACTTCTCACATGAGGAACCACATGATCTTTGGGGAGAGAAACAAAGTTATTTCTCTTGGGAAAATGATAAGTAACTCATGACCCTGATAAGTTCTCTGCTGACTGAAGGCAATGTTCAGTCACAAATGCAAGAATCTTTTTTATAAATCAGTACAAGTTAGCAATATTTAGTGTCAACAGAAGCAAAAGTAAATAAACCCTGCTGATGGACTACACAAAGTTAAATGCCATATTGTGGGACAAAGAGAAAAAACTCATCAGAATAAAAAAACCAACCGCTGAACATTTTTTACAGAGGAAGTGACTCTAGAGATCACTAGTAAAACCCTTCCAAGAACATACTTGATAAATGTACCTATTTAGAGAATGTTCACTCAGAAAACAACAAAAAAAAAAAAATAGTATATTTTGATTTTTGTATGTATCAGAAAGGAACTATAGTGGGAAATGTATCTGAGCTCTATTACCAACTGGTAAAATGGGAAAGTAACTTAACTTCTACAGGCTCATTTTCCTTAATTTGTAAAATGTGAATAAGGTAATATTCATTTCAATTCTTAATTATATAAGCACAAGTAATCTGATGACTCTCTTCTCTTAGTAGTACAAATCTACTGGTTTGGGAAAAATGTTAAACGATTCTGGACTGGCCTGGTAGCATACTGTGTGAACTATATGAAGATATAAAAATGATAGGGCACTGGAATAGTACAAGAATTACAGGGCATATGCTCCACGAGGATATATAATCCCTGGCACCACATGTCCTCCATCTCAGCATCCCCAGGAGACCTTTTAAGTATTGCAGAGATATGTTTCTGGTGGTCCCTGGCACCGCCAAGATTTGACCTGTATCAAAACCCTGAGCTTAGCATAAATGAATCTGTTTAGCTAAGAATCACTAGAAATGGAGGCGAAGCAATAGCACAGCAGGGAAGACATTTGCCTTGCACGTGACATCTCAGTTTTGTTCCGGGTATCCCATATGGTCCTCCAAGCCTGCCAGTAGTAACTTCTGAGCACAGAGCCAGGTAACCCCTGAGCACTGCCAGATGTAGTCCAAAAAATACAAAACAAAACAAAACAAAAAACTAGAAATGATCCTTGAGTCCCCTATTCCAAACAAACAAAAAATAAGCATGTGACATAACTTTATTGTTTTAATGATTGTGAGTTGGCCTGTACTATGAAATAGAATCAGTATGTAATTCTTTACATGGGCAAAAACTGAAAAGTTTTGGGGCTAGATGTCAAACGCTGTAAATTAAATAGGTTAGTTAAAAATATCACACACACACACACACACACACACACACACACACACACACACACACACACCTACACACCTACCTCAGAATGGGCGGCTTTCATTCTAAGTAGTTGATCACTCTCAAAAATATTAAATCCTTAATTATTTGACTCTCAATTTTACACACAACTACAAAATTAGGTAACTGAATGACTTGGTTCTTCTTTGTCTTCTTTTTTGGGGTGTGTGTGGGAGTGGGAGTTTAGGCCAAAACCACAGTGCTAACTACTGGTTCTGTGCTCAGGAGTAATCTCTAGCAGTGCTCAGGGGATTATATGTGGTATGGAGTCTATGGTATTTGTGGTATGGAGAATCTGGGATCGTCTCAGAGTGGGGGTAGGCAACCCACCATATTCCAGAAGCCCTAGCTGCCACCATGAAAGTTCACTGACCCAACTCCACAGATTCACAACTGTTCTCAAAAGAATTGCAAGCTAAGCTGTTAAAATTCATAGGTACAGGGGTCTTCTCTCTGAAAACTAAGGGGAGTCCATTGGCGGAGACTCTAAGGCCTTAGTAGTTGACACAACCCATGGCCACAGCCCACAACTGCTGTCATCCAGTGGCCCAACTTTACTGCTTCATGACTAATCTATACAGAGTTACCAAGCCAACAAAATTCTGGAGCCTTCTCGGAAGGAGGCAGGTAGCTGCCCTCTACCTCTCACCCCATACTTCCAGAAGCCTCAGCTGTCCCCATGTAAGTTCGTTTTCCCAGTTCTACATATCATTGAGTTCCTGAAACATGAGGTCACATACATCACCACACAACACCTACATTCCTCAATACTGACATCCAGTAGGAGCCTGCCTTGAGAAAGCACCATAGAAGCCAACTTATCTCAAAAAACAAAAACAACACAGAATGCTCAATAAAACCAAACAACTTAGTAAATCTGCAGAGCATGGCTTGATTGACATTGTGAGATATAACAATTTTCACAAATTTTCTATGACTGAAATATTTTCCAATAATTTCACTAGTCATTTAGCTGTAAAAAGAAATATAAAATGAATTATTTTGTGTCTGCCATGGGGTTGTGTGTGGTAAACTGGGTACAATGGTGGAAGGAATGTTATATTGGTTGGAACACTAAATACCAGAACAAGTGTAATATGAAATTTGGAAGTCATGGTGTTTAACTGAGTAATTAAAAAAAAATTAGTGGGGCCGAAGAGATAGCATAGTGGTAGGGAATTTGCCTCACATGCAGCTGACCCAGGACAGACAGTGGTTCAAATTGAGCCTGCCAGGTTCGATTTCTGAGCACAGTCAGGAGTAACCCCTGAGCACCACCAGGTGTGACCAAAAAACCAAAAAACAAACAGAAAAAATAGTCAGCCAAAGTGACAGAATAAAAGTGACTTTGGGAGGGAAAATGCTCACATATTGTACTGTTCAGGGCTTACTCTTGGCTCTATGCTCAGGGCTCACGCCTGGTGGTACTTGGGAAACAATATGTAATGGCAAGGATCAAACCCAAGTCAACCTCATGCAAATCAAGTGCCCTACCTCTGTACTCTCTGGCCTGTGACCTGGTTCTTAAATTCCACTTACTATAGATCGATCATAATGCAGTAGTAGAATGCCTTTTATCAAGACAACTAAGCTATTTTAGTAGTCATCCTGGTAACTGATAATGAGCACAAATTAGTATTTAATTTGATATTCTGCACTACATATGAAGAGTTATATACTTTCTTTGCAGAATTTTTTAAAAATAGGAGTTACATCCAACTGTGCTCAGGCGATTCAAGAGCTACGCTTGGCAATACTAGGCAGAACAGTGGCAGCCTGTCAGTTCACTGCCTGGATTCAGCAATGCTGCGCTGCTCTGACCCAATGGTACTGGGTGGCACCATGGTCATCCTAGTGGTATATAATGGGCCGTAAGACACTGTGTACTGAAGTTATGATCTTGCACATGTCAGGCATCTGCTTCATCACTGAGTGATCTTTTAGACATTTTATTTCTGCATTTATCTTTGGCAGCCTAATAAGCAGTGCTCAGGAGGTTTGGGAGTCCCAGAAGTAATTCAGTCAATCCAAATCATGCACATGTCTAACTGCTGTACTATCCTCTGGCCCACCTTAACCATTTATTTATTTTGGGTTTTGGGCCACAGCCAGCAGTGCTCAGGGCTTATTCCTGGTTCTATGCTCAGGGATCACTCTAGGCAGGGTTCAGATGACCTGGGATGTAGAGGCTAGAACCTGGGTCAGAAGCATTCAAAACAAGACAAAGCTCTTTTTTTTTTTTTTTTTTTTTTGGTTTTTGGGCCACACCCTGTGACGCTCAGGGGTTACTCCTGGCTATGCGCTCAGAAGTTGCTCCTGGCTTCTTGGGGGACCATATGGGACGCTGGGGGATCGAACCGCGGTCCATCCTAGGCTAGCGGTCCATCCTAGGCTAGCGCAGGCAAGGCAGGCACCTTACCTCCAGCGCCACTGCCCGGCCCCAAGACAAAGCTCTTTTAGTAGCCATTGTGTTATAGCTCCAGCCTCATAGACATTTTAATGAAAAACTTTCAAATTTGGGCTAGAGCAGTGGCGCAAGCTCTAGGGCATTTGCTTTGCACATGCTAACCTAGGACAGACCCCAGTTTGATCTCCTGGTGTCTCAGATGGTCTCCCAAGCCAGGAGCGATTTCTAAGCACATAGCCAGGAGTGCCACCAGGTGTGGTCCAAAAACCAAAACCAAAACAAAACAAAACAAAACACTTTCAAATTTAAGGTGTCAATAGTTTTTATAATCATGTTATCTATCAAGAATAGGTAAGCCACTGCATTAAAGAAGCCTATGTTTTCAGGCCCAGAGAGATAGCACAGCAGCGTTTGCCTTGCAAGCAGCCGATCCAGGACCAAAGGTGGTTGGTTCGAATCCCGGTGTCCCATATGGTCCCCCGTGCCTGCCAGGAGCTATTTCTGAGCAGACAGCCAGGAGTAATCCCTGAGCACCGCCGGGTGTGGCCCAAAAACCAAAAACCAAAAAAAAAAAAAAAAAAAAGAAGCCTATGTTTTCTTAATTTTCAAGCTTAGCTTTACATATATACTTAAATGCATAATATATTTCGTATACTTCATACATATTCCAGTTAAAAAAAGTCTATCAAAATATCTCTAGCTGGGGGCTGGAGAGATAGCATGGAGGTAAGGCGTTTGCCTTTCATTCCGAAGGTCATTGGTTCAAATCCCAGTATCCCATATGGTCCCCCGAGCCTGCCAGGAGCGATTTCTGAGAGTAGAACCAGGAGTAACCCCTGAGCGCTGCTGGGTGTGACACAAAAACCCAAAAAAAAAAGTTTTCCTTTCTTTCTGGGGCCAGAGAGGTGGTGCTAGAGGTAAGGTGTCTGCCTTGCAAGCACCAACCAAGGAAGGACCGAGGTTCGATCCCCCGGCATCCCATATGGTCCCCCAAGCCAGGGGCGATTTCTGAGCGCTTAGCCAGGAATAACCCCTGAGCATCACATGGGTGTGGCAAAAAAAAAAAAGGTGGGGGGGGGAGAAGAAAAAATAATATCTCTAGCTGATAATGCTTCTTGCATGAAACAGAATGCAAATGTTTATTTTTAAATTTTATTTTATATACTCATAGTGAAATTACAATGTTATTCATGAAATTTCTTACTTAAGCAAATATTATCAAACAAAATAAATAATCCAAAAATAAAAGTTATTGAGGTCCATTTGACTGCTTTTGTGTTTCTTCTCACCTGATGAAGAACTTCCAGAGTAACAGGATAAAAGAGATTGTCGATAATTATTCGGAGAACAGGGCTCTGCCCAGGTAAGATTGTGCCTTCATTGGTAGGAGCTCCAGGAAGGGCCAGATTTCCTGACTGGACAGCATTGACGGCCTGCAGTGCAGCTTGAACTCTCTATACAAAACAACCAAAAATGAAAACTTTGATTACATAAAAGCATTAAAGGAACCCAAAACTAGTTGGTATTCTGTAACAGTAACAAGAATCTTTGAATACATGTAAACTGAAATTTAAACCAGCCAAGAGGCAAAAGAGCTGATGATAAAGACAAAAAAGATTAGTTAGTACCACATTACCAAATGCCTCAAGAAATCCAAAGCCGGGCCCGGAGAGATAGCACAGCGGCCTTTGCCTTGCAAGCAGCCAATCCAGGACCAAAGGTGGTTGGTTCGAATCCTGGTGTCCCATATGGTCCCCCCGTGCCTGCCAGGAGCTATTTCTGAGCAGACAGCCAGGAGTAACCCCTGAGCACTGCCGGGTGTGGCCCAAAAACCAAAAACCAAAAAAAAAAAAAAAAAAAAAAAAAGAAATCCAAAGCCAAGGTCAAGGATGTGGCTTAGAGGTAGTTTGGCTGCCTTGCTCTGGGTGATACCTTGGGTTTAAACCAAAAGTTCGGCTCAGCGGAGAATTACTTGTTTTCCAGGTAGGAGATGATAGGTTTGATCCTGAGCATACTGTACATGCTGAGTGGGATCCCAGGAAGACTGTGCCACATGGCAAGTGCGGCACCAACAGTGATTCCTGGTGAGTAAAGCGCTAAAATTTTTAAGTCCTGTTCTGTTGAACACTGTAATAAAAGTATGTAATCAATACAGTCAAAGGCATACAACTCTTGGTCAATGCAAAAAACAGAGGGGAAAAAAGAGGGACGTTAATCAAATGTTCTTTGTACTGTTATTTACACCTTGCCCAATTTTATAACTATCAAAATTTAAAGACATTATTCAAAAGAAGGAAATGTAGAAGGAAAAGAAGCATGGTTAATAATTCCTAAAAATAGGGGCTGGAGAGATAGCATGGAGGTAAGGCGTTGGCCTTTCATGCAGAAGGTCATCGGTTCGAATCCCAGCGTCCCATATGGTCCCCTGTGCCTGCCAGGAGCAATTTCTGAGCATGGAGCCAGGAATAACCCCTGAGCACTGCCGGGTGTGACCCAAAAACCACACACACACACAAAAAAAAAAAATCCTAAAAATAAACAAACATGGGCCGGAGAGATAGCATGGAGGTAAGGCATTTACCTTTCATGCAGAAGGTCATCGGTTCGAATCCCGGCGTCCCATATGGTCCCCTGTGCATGCCAGGAGCAATTTCTAAGCATGGAGCCAGGAAAAACCCCTGAGCACTGCCGGGTGTGACCCAAAAAAAACCACAAAAAAAAAAAAATAAATAAAATAAACAAACATAAAAAATTTTGGACCACATTTGATGGTACTCAGGGTTTACTCCTGGCTTTGGGCTTAGAAATTGCTCCTGAGATCATAGGACCAGATGGGAGGCCAGGAATTGAAAGCGGCTGGCCACTAGCAAGGCAAATGCCCAAGAGTATATGCTATACTCTTGCTCCAGCCCTAAAATTCCACCATATTAATGCAGTTACTTTCATTTCCCTCTTTCCTCTGTTGTTGACTTGAAAATGTATGCACATACACAGGATTGATTGTAGTCCCACACTTAGCCACACAGCTGACAGGGGTTATATAAGTTAGCTGTGGTGCTCATGTGTTGTCAGCAACTGATATGATGCTCACATGCATGCTTGCTGGAATTTGAACTTTCAGCCACAATCCTTGCACATTCATTTTGTTGTGGCGGGAAGTTGTTTGACACACTGCAGATCTTAGCAATGCTGGTAGGAGTGTGCCCAGCACAAGCAGTTGCACCAGGGACTCAACTAATGGCTTCACACTTGCAAGACAAGTACTTTAGTCACTGAGTCATCTCTTAGACTTACACTTTTTTTTTTTTTTTTTTTTGCTTTTTGGGCCACACCCAATGATATGAAGGCATTCCTGGCTATGTGCTCAGAAATTGCTCCTGGTTTGGGGGACCATATGGGATGTGGGGGGGGGGGATCAACCGTCGTCCTTTCTAGGTTAGCTGCGTGCAGGGAAATGCCCTACTGCTTGCACCACCGTGCCGACCCTGATTTATACTTTTTACCCATTTATTCATTTGTGTGCAGATTTAACATTTATGTTGCCTTCATGATTTAATTAATTTTTAAAACATCTAATAAGATATAAGTAATTTCCAGCACTTTACTTAAATAACGTTTAAATAAGTATCCTTTTGAAAATTACAGTCATTTTCTTTCTGTATCAGTAACTGAACAACTTCTACTTTCATACTTTTATGAAACATTTTTATACCTGTACATAACACAACATTCTATACCAGATATGGACATTACTATCAGATGTATGATTCCTAAATACAAGGAATCTAAGAGTATCATGTGATACTTAGTTGAACATTTCATGATTGGACTTGAAAATGGTGCTCTAATGTAAATCAGTGGGTAGAATAAAAAGCATCCAATTTACGACAAGCAAGGTAGTTTATATCCTATATATTACACTGGACTCCCTAATAAAATTTTACATAAAGAAAAGGGTCAGGGGCCGGAGAGATAGCATGGAGGTAAAGGTGTTTGCCTTGCATGCGGAAGGACGGTGGTTCTAATCCTGGCATCCCATAGCATCCCTGTGTCTGCCAGGGGCGATTTCTGAGCCTAGAGCCAGGAATAATCTCTGAGCGCTGAGTGTTGCCAGGTGTGACCCAAAAACCAAAACACTGCCCCCCTCAAACCACCCCCCAAAAAAAGGGTTCCATTACTTTCTTTTCCTTTTCCTTTTTTTTTTTTTGTTTATTTTATGAGGAAGCACAACTGGCGGCACTCAGGGGTTACTCCTGATTCTGTGTTCAGAAATCGCTCCTGGCTTGGGGGACCATATGGAATGCCTGGAATCAAACCAGTGTCCATCCTGGGTCAGGCGTGTGCAAGGCAAACGCCCTACTACTGTGCTACTGCTCCGGTCCCGGTTCCATTAAGGTCAAAAGTTTGAAAATGATTCAAAGTTCCGATCTAAACCTGGAGTATGACCAACAGTAAACTGAGCAATCAATCAATCAATCAATCAATCAATAAAAAAGGATCCAGTTGGAAGGGCCGGAGCAGTGGCGCAAGTGGTAGGGCCCTTTGCTTTGCATGCGCTGACTTAGAATGGATGGACCATGGTTGGATCCTTTGGTGTCCCATATGGTCCCCCAAGCCAGGAGCGATTTCTGAGTGCATAGCCAGGAGTAGCCCGAGTCTCACCAAATATCACAAAAACTACTCTGTATTAGTAGGTGTGGTAGAAAAATATAAACAAAAATAAACATAAATAAAATATAAACAATAAAAATCTGAGAAAAATAACATTGAAAAAAGATTTATAAGAAAGACTTGAGGGGCTGGAGCAATAGCATAGTGGGTAGGGTGTGTCCTTGCATGAGGCTGACCCAGCTTCCTTGGCATTCCATATGATCTCCCGAGCCTGCCAGAAATAATTTCTGAATGCAGAGCCAGGAGTAACCCCTGAGCACTGGCAGGTATATCTCAAAAATTAAAATTAAAAAAAAAAAATAGAAAGAAAGAAAGAAAAGAAAAAAAAAGACTTAAACGTTCCAACATCTAGTGAGGCAAAAATATTTCACCGCGGACCCGGAGAGATAGCACAGCGGCGTTTGCCTTGCAAGCAGCCGATCCAGAACCAAAGGTGGTTGGTGTCCCATATGGTCCCCATGCCAGCCAGGAGGTATTTATGAGCAGACAGCCAGGAGTACCCCTGAGCACCGCCGGGTATGGCCCAAAAACAAACAAACAAAAAAATTTTCACCGCAAAAACAGGCTAATGTTAATCAGTACTCATTCCTATGGAAAACAGAAAAGCCAAATAAACTAGAAAAATGAGAAGTGACTTCTGAAAATGAAGACTTATTTCAGACACATATGAGGTCTGTAATCTGCTATGAGAATGCAGAATTCCTATAATGTGGGAATTCTTAAATGTTTCAGCATTTAATTCTAGAATGACCATATTGACTTAATAAAGAAAACCTTATAATCAGAAAACCATATTTTATTGAGGTAGAAAAATATATACTTCATGTAAAACTTAAACATAATGCCTAAATAATGTGACATTTAAGGGCCAAAGAGATAGTATAGTGGTAGGGCCTTTGCCTTGTATGCAGCAGATACAGGACAGATGATGGTTCGAATCCCAGCATCCCCATATGACCTCGTTCAAACCCCAACATCCCCGTATGATCCCCCGTGCCTACCAGGAGCGACTTCTGAGCACAGAGCCAGGAGTAATCCCTGAGTGCTACCAGGTGTGATCCAAAAACCAATAAAAGTGACATAAAAAAAAAAAACAAAAAAAAAAAACAGGCTTAACCCCAGCACCCCTCTACCACCCTTGCTCCAGATCTCCAGGGCTTCCCCGGGGCCACATGCCTGGGGCAAGCTGGGTGAGTTGGGCCCCTTGGTGGAGCTCGAAGGTACCCTAGGCCTTTCCCCCATTATCCATTCAGCTCCCCCCCTTAGCGAGGGTCCTGAATATATATACATTATATATAATATATATATACACCCACCCAACTATTTTAAAAGGCATAAAAAGGACAACTTAGGTTTCTTCAACATTTTATGGGGGGGTTTTTCTTTGATGGCTATAACTTTTGCTGAATATTTTCTTTTACAGTGATGATTCCCCCCCCCCCCCCATGTTTTTTTATCTTCTCTTGTGAACTGCTTAATATGAAATTTTGGTGTGAAAGAATCCCCTCAGTTTTAATGCTTATGTTTGAACCAAGTCATGGGTATTGTTGGAAATGTTCTTAGCTCCCCCATATATCTGATAGCACCACGTGGCTTATTTCTTGTTTGCTTAGGCACACTAAAAATGGGAAAATACTATACATACCAGTAAGTTTCTTTTCGAATAGAGATGGGACACACAAATCTCGTAGTGCAATGAGACCTTACACCCTGAACATTGACATAAAGACCTGGTACAGGCCTCAGAAGAATGGGCATTCTCCATTCACCCCTGATCTAGAGAAGACATCTACAAAACATCCAAGGTTGTATATAACATCACCTGGAGGCATTCCTCTACCAAGGAAGATCCTACAGCTGCTCTGACACCGATCTACTCAAAAAAGACTTCCCTTAACACTAAGAAGACTTAACAAAAACAATAACCTGCTTACTGGACAGGGCTTGCTGTATTGCCCCTTAATTGTGAGGTTTGTCTATAACATCACCTGGAAGCAATCCTCTACCACAGAAGACCCTACCACGGCTCAGACATCGTCCTGCTCAAAAGAGACTTCCCTTAACAATGAGAAGACCTTAACAATGGACCTGCTTACAGGACAGGGCTTCCTGCATTGCCCTTTCATGGTGAGGTGAAACGAGAAGACACTCCACATCATGACTTCAATTTAGGACATGCAGATTCCAGAATCTTTAATACAGAAACATGATACCAACAACAGAGACTGTGTGAAAAGTGTGTTGGCACTAAGGACAATGTCTTGGATTGGACGATAACTTGCCTGAAGCCTAGAGTTGGTCTTATGCCAGGAAACCTCAGGGGTAGGATCTCTTTGTATTTAGGCCAAGGTTATTCCTTTCCATGCACCTCATATTTTGGTGGGCCTATGCAAACAACAATTGCCACTCTTAACACCGTTTTTACTGTGCTCCTTTGACTCTAATCCTTGAAATGCACCCACTTAAAATTTGAGGTTAACTTAAGCTAATATGCATGTACATGGAAATGTAAAAAATACTATGCCTCTAATGTTTAAGGAATTACATAAGTTTTATGGCTTTAGATTGCCTTGTGTGCTGTTAAGAAATATTATAATGTACTACAATCTGGGGACTTGAGGGACAAAGTAATTGTACATGGATTCTGTTTTATTTATCTTAACGTTCTTTGGCTGAAAGTTCAAATTTAAGATATCAGCAAGGGGACTTCTTCTGAGAATTATGTTATGGCTGATTGTCCTTCCACTGTAACTATACCTTGTCCTTTTTCTTTGCATCTTTTGTTCTTATAATTCAAAATAAAAAAATTAAACAAAACAAAACAAAACAAAACAGGCTTTTGGGCCCAGAGATAGCACAGCTGCGTTTGCCTTGCAAGCAGCCGATCCAGGACCAAAGGTGGTTGGTTCGAATCCCCGGTGTCCCCATATGGTCCCCCCGTGCCTGCCAGGAGCTATTTCTGAGCAGACAGCCAGGAGTAACCCCTGAGCACCGCCAGGTGTGCCCCAAAAACCAAAAAAAAAAAAAAAAAAAGAAAGAAAGAAAGAAAGAAAGAAAGAAAGAAAGAAAAGAAAGAAAAGAAAGAAAAAGAAAAAAAACAGGCTTTCCCCACTCCCAAGCCAGCTCCAGAGGGAGGCTTAAGAGTGCGGGCTTTGGGTTTTGAACTTCCGGACTTCTGCTCAGGAAGGATCTCCTTCCTTCCTGGGGGCCGAGGAGTCTCAGCCAGCATGGGTTTCGCAACCTCCGTTGTGCCAAAGGCCTTTTTAACCTGGCCTAGGGCTGGGGTGCGGGACTTGGGTCACCCTAGCACCCCTGGACCTCTTTCCTCCGGAGCTCCAGGGCCTTCCCCTGGGCCACAAGCCTGGCAAGCCAGCAAGGTGGTTCCTGGGAGAGCTAATGGGGTACCCTAGGCTTTCCCCACTCCCAAGGCGCTCAGAGGGAGGCTTAGGGTGCAGGGCCTTTGAACTTCCGGCCTTCCGGCTCGGGAAGGATCTCCCTTCCTTCCTGGGAGCCAGGAGTCGTCGGCCAGCATGGGTTTCGGCTGACCTCCGTTGTGCCAAAGCCTTTATTTTACACTTGGAGGAGCTTAACTGGGGGTGGCAGATAGTTGCTAGGCTGAACTCAGGCAGTTCACTGGTAATTTCATCCCAGTCTACATGTTTCAAATCACGCACCGCACAATATATATATTAATAGTACTCCATATCCTTAAGATACGTTTTTATGTATGCAGAAATGTCCATTTTGTATTCTGCTCTTTATCACACCCCCTACAAAATTCACTTTTACTCTTTAACTCTCTCACCCCCAAACTATCATTACTCCACATTTACCCTTTTTAACTTCAGCACTGCACCATCCAAAATCACAGACCAACGTGGTGCTCTGGATTTAACACCACCCAACTATTTCAAAAGCATAAAACAGCAAATATGTCCTTTGAATTTTTTATATTTATTTTCTTTGACAGCTAGATCTCTTAATATTCTCTTATATAGTGACGATTTCCCCTACTTTTTCTTTTCTTCTCTTTGTGAACTGATCAATAAGGAATGTGGTGAAAGATTCCCTCAGTTTATCGCTTATGTATGAACCAAGTCACGGGGATTGTAGGACTTGTTCTTGCAGCCCCTATAAGTACCAATAATGCCATGTAGCATTATTCCTTGTTTGCATAAGCACATTAAAATGGTGAAATTCTATACATACAAATAAGTTCTGATCTAATAGAAATGGAACACACAAAACTTTTAGTGCAATTGGATCTTACACACCCTGAACACTGACATAATGACCTGGCACAGGCCTCAGAAGAATGAGCATTCTCCATTCACCCCTGAACTAGGGAAGCCACCTACGAAACATCCAACACTGTCTATAAAAAAAATTTTTTTTTTTTTTTGGTTTTTGGGCCACACCCGGCAGTGCTCAGGGGTTACTCCTAGCTATCTGCTCAGAAATAGCTCCTGGCAGGCACGGGGGACCATATGGGACACCGGGATTCGAACCAACCACCTTAGTTCCTGGATCGGCTGCTTGCAAGGCAAACGCCGCTGTGCTATCTCTCCGGGACCAAAATTTGTGTTTTTTAAATTTTCTTTCATATCTGAAATTTGTGGTGGGGCCACACCTGGTGGTTCTTGGGGATTGTTCCTTTCTCGACTCGGGAATCATTCCTGGCAAGCTTGGGGAACCACATGGGATGCTAGGGATCAAACTAGTATGCAAGGCAAGAGCCCTACCCGCTGTGTTATTGTTTTAACACTACCTTTTCTTAAACCTTCATGGAAGAATTTATATTTTTGTTAGTAAAGTACCCTAAGAAGAAAGAAAACATGAACCTTTTCCCTCCAAGAAATCCAAAAAAATTCATTTTATTTTACTGATTCACACATTCATAGAGCTTTGTAGTAAATGTCTTTAGTACTTACAGCTTGATTAGGTAGATTGTCAGTTTTAAGTTCTCTGTGATTGGAATACTGAATAAAAACAGGCTGGCTTCGAAGGTGAGGAGTAACAGGCGTATAATAATTCACCATAGTAACAGCAGCTTCCTCAGAAGCCATTTCTAAGAAAGCCTAGAATAAACAAGAAAATGGTAAATTGAAAGCTCGTGTTTTTGAAAAGACAATTAAAAACTCTGTCATTCTACTTTGCTCTAAACTCATGCTTCTCTCCACAAGTAATGTTGCTCCCAAGCGAATAAAAAATTCTTGCTTTCAAGTGTATCACTGATGTTAACTACAAACATATTTGAAAGGTTGGCTTCAATAAAGAATATGAAATTGGGAAAATTGCCACTTGACTAAATGTGTTCTTTTGTGTTCTATGATTTTATCTCTATTTATTCTAAAATCTAGAAATAACTAAAAAGGTAAAAATAAATATACCAGATAAACCCTTTGCTTTGGATGACAAAACTCTTGATTACTTAGCACAGTTTACATTATCTGTAGGATAATTTTAAATTGTGAGATGCAGGAAGAACTCTTGATTCTAATGAATGCAAATTTCTCATTAGAAAATCCAAATTACTTTATTACTGCAAAAGGGCATTTACTTAATAAGTATGCAGCAGCCACTTCAATTATATATGAAATATAATTTATAAAATAAGTATTAACTAATTGAATACAAGGATGTCTACATATCAAATATTCATGTACTAAACAATTCTTAGTTTATAGGTAGCTACCTTGTCAAATGTTCCTCCTGTTAGGTAAAAAAAAAAAAAAAAGAGTAGTGGAGGGGAGAAAAAAAAAAAAAGAGTAAAGAAATGCTAACATCAAAATGGTAATGTAATGCTTAACTATATCATAAAATATCACAAATTAGTCAATTAAAAGCTTTAGCTGAACAATATTCTATATAGTGATATAGCCACCTGACAATGAATCTAATACCATTTGTTCATAATAAGCAAGTAAGATTCTATGATCTTCAAGGAATAAACTTTGAGTCATTTATACTATCTTAAAATTTAAGTCAGGGAGATAACTCAGCTGTATGATTTGTATATAGGATCCCAGGATTTTATCTGTGAAATAGTGTGATCCCTCTCAGCACAAATGTAGAAAATACCCGGAGAGATAGCATAGCGGCGTTTGCCTTGCAAGCAGCCGATCCAGGACCAAAGGTGGTTGGTTCGAATACCAGTGTCCCATATGGTCCCCCGTGCCTGCCAGGAGCTATTTCTGAGCAGACAGCCAGGAGTAACCCCTGTGCACCGCCAGGTGTGGCCCCAAAACAAACAACAACAACCAAAAAGAAGAAAAAAATGTAGAAAATAGTTCTTGGGGCTGGAGAGATAGCATGGAGGTAAGGCATTTGCCTGGCATGTAGAAGGATGGTGGTTCGAATCCCAGCATTCCACATGGTACCCCGAGCCTGCCAGGAGCGATTTCTAACTCAATATCTAACAGTCACACCAAAGTTATATAGTTTTTTTTGTTTGTTTTTTGGTTTTTTGGGCCACACCCAGCATTGCTCAGGGGTTACTCCTGGCTGTCTGCTCAGAAATAGCTCCTGGGAGGCACAGAGGACCATATGGGACACCGGGATTCGAACCAACCACCTTTGGTCCTGGATTGGCTGCTTGCAAGGCAAACGCCGCTATGCTATCTCTCCGGGCCCAGTTTTTTTTTTTTAATATTTTGTTTGTTTGTTTTTGGACCATACCCATTGATGCTCAGGATTTACTCCTGGCTGTGCGCTCAGAAATCGCTCCTGGCTTGGGGAATCGTATGGGACGCCTGGGATCAAACTGCAGTCTGTTCTAGGCTAGCACTTGCAAGGTAGATACCTTAATCTCTAGTGCCACTGCACCGGCCCCCATAGTGTTGTGTGTTTTTTTTTTTTTTAATTCTTACCATTGAAAGTTTTTTGTGAAAAAAAAAATTTTATAATGTGAAATTCCTATGTAAAAATAATTTTCCTGGGCGGGGAGCAAAAAAGAAAAAAATAATTTTCCATGTGATTTCAAGTAAGAAAATAAAAACTCTTCAAAATTATCTAATCAAATATTTCATTTCACATAATGCCATAGTATAGAGAGAAAACCAAGTCACTACCCAGAAAAATACTGGTGAAAATACCTCCACACTCTGCTCCCAACACTCCACTCCTGGGAAAGATGAACTTTCTTACATGTAGTTCTAGAGAATCACATTATAAACTCTTTTTGAAATATATTAATAGGAGACATTTTCTAAACAGGATTTATGACATAAGATATTAACAACATGACAATTAAAAATAGCAGATATGAAAAGATCAGAAAAGAAAACTATGACACTGGATGCTGACTTTCAGTTGAAATCTGACATATGTACAGGATGCAGTGTACATGATAATTGCTGTTAGAATATATCATCTCTGGCTCTTTTCAAATCATACAAACCATTTTATCCTCAGCAGCGGAAATGTTTAAAAAGTAAAAGTCTAAAATACATGTTTAAATAAAAAGGATGAATACTAAGACATGTTATTTAACTCCTGATCTTAATCATCTCATTAGAATGAAACAGATGATAATTTTGTTCATTAAGCATACAGGCCTGAACCAGATATCATTTCCAATCCCTTTCATGTCCAGTGTTAACCAGTTTATATGTTTCCTTTCTAGGAGGTGTAGAAGGAATTGGTTTGGGGCCACACCCAGCAATGCTCAGGGTTTACTCCTAGCTCTGTGCTCTTGCTGGGCGTGGTGGGCCATACAGGGTGCCTGGGATTGAACCCAGATGGCTATATGCAAGACAAATGCCCTATCTGCTGCACCATCACTGCTGGCCCTTTTTTTATGAGAGTTTCTTTATTCATTACAAACAAAAAGTACAAGAATTATAAAGATACCACATATGCTACAAAATGTCTAGGATCTAGGTTTGTTGTCGTTCTCTTCACAGCACTGTTCATGATTTCAAAATAAATAGCTAAGTAAAAAACAAAAAAAGAAAAACACCCTCATTCTTGGGGTATGGTGGGATTGGGAAATATACTGAATTAAAACAAGAAAACTGGGGCTAGAGAGATAGCATGGAGGTAAGGCGTTTGCCTTGCATGCAGAAGGACGGTGGTTCAAATCTTGGCATCCCATATGGTCCCCCGAGCCTGCCAGGAGTAACCCCGGAGTGCTGCCAGGTATGGCCCCCCCCCCCAAAAAAAAATTAACGAAACAAAACAAACAAAAAAAAACACAAAAATACATACAATCAAATACATAGCATATTTTTGTGATGGTCATTAAAACAGCAAGTTTTCTTAGTCTTTTTTTTCCCCTTTGGTTTTTGGGCCTCACCCAGTAGCACTGAGGGGTTACTCCTGGCTCTGTGCTCAGAAATCACTCCTGGCTTGGGAGACTGACTATATAGGATGCCAAAGATTGAAGCAGGGTCCATTCTGGATTTGGCCACGTGCAAGGCAAATGCCCTACCACTGTGCTAGCTCTCTGGCAGCTTTTTTATTTTTTGGCAGCTTTTTTAGTAATCATTAAGAAAAGCTTATATCAGGGCTGGAGAGATAGCATGAAAGCAAGACATTTGCCTTGCATGCAGAAGGACTGTGGTTCGAATCCCAACATCCCAAATGGTTCCCCGAGCCTGCCAGGAGCGATTTCTGAGCGTGGAGTCAGGAGTAACCCCCTGAGCACTGCCGGGTGTAACCCAAAAACCCCAACCCCCCCCCCAAAAAAAAGGCAAATTAAAAGGCTTAGACAAAAATTAAAAAAAATTATTCCCACATTAGTAGCAAAAGTACATATAAATCCTACAACTAGAACATATCAAACTGTTTTTTATGAAGGGGTCACACCCATCCATACGCAGGGATTATTTCTGCCTCTGCATTTAGGAATCACTCTAGTAATGCTTGGGGTACCATATGGGATATGCTAGAGACTTAAGCTGGGTCAGCCACAGCAAAGCAAGCACCTACTCATGGTATTATCGTATTATCACTCTGGTTCTTAAACATTCTAACATACTTTGGGGGTGGGTCACACCTGGTGACACTCAGGCATTATTCCTGGCTATGTGCTCAGAAATCGCTTCTGGCTTGGGAGACCATCTGCGTCACCGGGGGATCAAACTGCTGTCCGTCCTAGGTTAGCACATGCATGGCAAATGCCCTAATGCTTGCGCCACTACTCTGGCCTCTTAAACATACCTAAATTTCTCAATACTTTTTCCTTTTTTTTGGTTTTTGGGCCACACCCGGCATTGCTCAGGGGTTACTCCTGGCTGTCTGCTCAGAAATAGCTCCTGACAGGCACAGGAGACTATATGGGACACCGGGATTCGAACCAACCACCTTAGGTCCTGGATTGGCTGCTTGCAAGGCAAACGCCGCTGTGCTATCTCTCCGGGCCCAATAATTCTTTTTTCTTCTTTTATTTTCTTTTTGGGCCACACTTGGTGACGCTCAGGGGTTATTCCTGGCTTGGGAGACCATCTGGGACACTGGGGATCGAACCTCAGTCCGTCCTAGGTTAAGCACATGCAAGCAAATGCCCTAATGCTTGCACCACCTCTTCGGGCCCTTTTTAAATACTTTCCATGTTAATTTTCTAATAAGATATCAAATTATATCCTGTCAAGAGTTCTATGATCATCACAGAAAATTTTCATAAATCACCTTTTAAAAAGAGATTCAAAATGTTTTGTTACGGAGCACAAATATAAATAGATGTATAAGAGAATGGGCTGGAGAGATAGCATGGAGGAGTAAGGCGTTTGTTTGCCTTTCATGCAGAAGGACGGTGGTTCGAATCCCGGCATCCCATATGGTCCCCCAAGCCAGCCAGGGGCAATTTCTGAGCATAGAGCCAGGAGTAACCTCTGAGCACTGCTGGGTGTGACCCAAAAACCAAAAAAAATAAAAAAATAAAAGAGAATCTATTTCCTAAGTTAATATTTTTTCATTGTTGTTTCTTGTCATATCCCCAAATTTCTATTTTAATCTACTTGATGAAGGCCTCGGAGATTAACTCAGACGATAGTGGGGCACACTTCACATATACAGTGCCCTGAGCTTAAAGCTAGCACTGCTGTGTGTGGCCCCACTGGCCTCTAGTACTGATGGGCCAGAGCATCTTTTCGCCTTCAGGGCATACAGTCCTAGTATTAAAACCACCAGACCCAGCTTACCGATACATATACTGAAATAGCTCTGGACCCTCTGCGCATTGCTTCAAATAGCAAATACCTACCTCACAGAAACACCCCAAAGCCTAAATTTCTGAAAACAGAATGAAAAGTAGAAAATAGAGAAAGTTTCAGAAAAACAATAACCATCTTTAAAGCTACCACCTAGAGATAATCACTTTGGGTTAATCTTTTATTACTTACTTGGCTTTTTCCTTTCAACATCAATAGATTAGTTACTTTGCCAAATGGTAGACCTAATGATATGACCTCTGCTTCGGTGACATCATCGGGAATTTTGCGTAGATGGAGAACTCGAGAAGGTGAACAGGGAGGTCTATCTCCTTTAAATTTCTTGTTGTCATTCCCATTAGCTAAAAAACAAACATTTTTTTTCATTACTGAAATTAATCTTAGTTGACACACTACATTAGCCATTCTGTCACATTTTATCCTCTAAGAGTTTAAAGTCTTGAAATTCAGGGAACTCAGTGATAGGTCAAAGGAAAAAAAAAGCAGTAAAAATACAAAACCACTCATCCATCTTTCAATAAATGGGTTTTTTTGTTTTGTTTTTGTTTTTTGTTTGTTTTTGGGTCACACCTGGCAGCACTCAGAAATTGCCCCTAGCAGGCATGGGGGACCATATGGGATGCAGGGATTCGAACCATCGTCCTTCTGCATGGAAGGCAAACGCCCTACCTCCATGCTATCTCTCTGGCCACCCTACCCCTTTTTTTAAATTTTTAACTGCAGAAAATAATTATTTAAAAATCTGTTTTCAAATATAAATTACTTAGCTGAGGAGGGGACCTCCTAATCCCTGTTGAGGGTCTGGGAGGTAATTTTTAGCAATACTCGACCAAACAGGCTGGCATTTCAGTGAGGAATTTCAATGAAAGCCTGAGGATGTGCTGCTGTGGTCCCTGCAGTTCTAGAGTACACAGGGTGGCCTGGAGCACAGGAGACTCCAAGGCTATACCTGCAAAGTTCAGGAGGTTATTCTGAGGTTTTTTATACATAACTAGCAATGAAATGAAATATTATTAAAATAAAGTTTAAAGTTTACTGTATTTTTTTTTTTTACCACAAATAACACCATTCCTTGGAGAAAATAAAAGTAACAATCTGACCCTTACAGAGCATGTGCAAGCTTGTTTGTATTAGATATATTATCAATAGGGCCAGAGAGATAGCACAGCAGTGGGGTGCTTGCCTTACATGTAGCTGGACCTGGTTAGATTCCCAGCATCTCATATGGTCCCCCAGCCTGCCAGGTATGATTTCTGAATGCAGAGCCAGGAGTAACCCTGAGCACTGCTGGGTGTGGCCCAAAAACCAATCAATAGGTTTTTTAAAAAAGATATACTATCAACAGATTATGAATTAACAATTGGTTACTTGATAGGAATGAACAGTGTAAGGTAAATTTTTGGGAACTCCTTTTGAGCCTATATGACTATATGAGTAAGGTTACAAGACTGCAAAAACAGTCTAAAAATAAAAGAATATCAAGTCATAACTGTCAGAGCTATTAATAATCTCTTTATAAAAAGTATGTGTGAGACCCCAAAGCACCACTGGAGTGGTTCAAGTAATTTCAGAACTGGGGATTCAAGAAATTTCACACTGTTCTCTCACTGGTTTTGGCTCAGTGGCTGCGTGCAGGGGGCTTGGAGGACTGTACCACAGAGGCCCCTGCTCTGCACCACAGAGCCTGACTGGTTGAAAATCGCCTACAAGGGCTTCCTGAGTATGGCATGGGAAGCCAAAGACAGTGTGAGAACAAATGGACACCATCTGAGCCACAGCTGTGGCATCAAATAAAGAGTTACTCTGACAAGTCTGTAGCAAAATGAAGTACAACTAAATCATTGTTCTAGTTAATTGTTCACATTATAAAAGAGCTTGAACTGTATTAAAAGCTTATTAAAAGTTGCTAGGGTGGCCCCAGGTCTGCATCAAAATTTATGCCCTGCAGTATGCCATCCTCACACCATTCCCTTTGAATCAAAAAGTTGCCTAGATGACTGAATATGGAGCGATTGGAGAACTCACAAAACGAAATTAAATAGAGACATCTGAATGTGGCACCACTAGAAAAGGTCAGAGGAGCACTTAGTACCAACCTTCAGAAGAAGCCTAAGAATGAATAAACGGCAGTAATTAGATTTAAAAAGCTAAGGGGTTTGATTGCACTACAGATGGGGGAAGGGCAGAGCACAGTATCAGCAGTTGGGAAGGCTTTCTCATTTATTGTATGCAGCACCTAGTCCTGAGACAAGGGAGACCCAAACAAAAACCAGCAATCCAACCTTAAAATTCACTCTTAGAACACCTGATTAGGAAACAAAAATTAAAATGAGGCAAGATATTAACAACCAGAATGTGCAGCAGACAGCAGACCTCAGCACCCTCTCACCACCAAGGAATCACCATTTTATTTTCTTTTTGGTTTTTGGGTCACACCCAGCAGCACTCAGGGGTCACTCCTCATCCAAGCTCAGAAATCTCTCCAGGCAGCCTTAGGGGACTATATGGGACCTTCAGCCTGAAAGGTAAAAGCCTTACCTGGAAGCTATCTCTCGGCTCTTTGAATACAATAAAAGTGAGGGCAAATTCCACCATTCCCATTCAAAGGGTGTGGCCGTGAGGAGGTTGAGTGACATTCCCTAACCTTTGGCCTAACAAAGCCAGCCCCTTTTAATCCTCTTCTGACTCAAAGCAGGCAGTCTGATTGATTACCTAGAATCTGCTTTCTTTCTTTCTTTTTTTTAAATGGATCACACCCTGCAACACTAAGGGATTACTCCTGGCTCTACACTCAGAAATCACTCCAGGCAGGCTCGGGGGACCATAAGGGATCCAGGATTCAAACCACTGAACCACCGTCCTTCTGCATGCAAGGCAAACACCCTATCTCCATGCTATCTCTCCAGCCCCTAGAATCTGCATTTTAAAAACACTAGCAGATTTCCCAGAGTCTGCTTTGCCTATGTCCAGTTGCTTTTGAACATACTGCAGAAGACTGGTCAAACCTGATGCCAAATACTGTGTTGTAAGTCCACAGAACACTTTCCAGGTCTGCTCTAGTCTAGCAATATCGTTGCTCTTGGGACCTATCAAAAATCAGCACTCTGGGCGTTACACAATCCTCTTGATTCTATAGCTGCTACTGGGCCCTTGTTGTGAGGCCCCATTTACTGCTCAGACCTGCTAGCCCTCAATGCCAGAGGCACCGTCAAGGACTATGGATTACAGTCCAGGCCCCCAGATCCTCAGGGAGGCAGGTGCAGTTAAGCTTATGATTAAATTTCCAGCAGGGGTCCGTTCCAGAGAGATACAAAGTCAGAGTCAGAGTCCGTGTGGAGGAAGTGGCAAGCGTAAAACTAAGCTGCTGCCCAGGCCTACACAAAATCAGCCTTCATCTCTAGCCCTGAAACAATACTGGACAGAGTGAAGAAGAGGAATTCACTGGCAGTAAAGGAGAAAGACAAAAGCTCAGGAAGGACACCTAGAACATCAGAGGTTCATAAATTGCCTCATGAAGACTTCAAGCAAAAATGGCAAAGATTATCAATATAAACCAAAATAACAAGTTCTGAAAGAGAAAATAAAATAAAATAAAGGGCCGGAGAGATAGCATGGATAGGGCATTTGCCTTGCATGCAGAAGGATGGTGGTTAGAATCCTGGAGTCCCATATATAGCCCCCTGAGCATGCCAGGAGCGATTTCTGAGTGTAGAGCCAGGAGTAACTCCTGAGCGCTATTGGATGTGACCCAAAAAAATTAATAAATAAAATAAAATAAATATGAGGCTGGAGTGATAGCACAGTGGCAGGTCATTATTTGCCTTGCACGTGGCCAACCCAGGATGGACCCTGGTTCAATCCCAGGCATCCCATATGGTCCCCTGAGCCTACCAGAAGCAATATCTAAGTGCAGAGCCAGGAGTAACCCCTGAGCACTGCTGGGTGTAACCCAAAAAACAAACAAGAAAGTAAAATAAATAAAATGTAGCTGAACAATAATAACAACACAATGAGGAGCTCAGTAGCAAAAAGAGAGGAATCAAGGAATAAGTGGTATACTCAGGAAAAAGACAGATGAAAACATCAAAAAAGAATAAGAGGTAGCTGGGGGCCGGAGAGAAAGCATGGAGATAGGGCATTTGCCTTGCATGCAGAAGGATGGTGGTTAGAATCCTGGAGTCCCATATATAGCCCCCTGAGCATGCCAGGAGCGATTTCTGAGTGTAGAGCCAGGAGTAACTCCTGAGCGCTATTGGATGTGACCCAAAAAAATTAATAAATAAAATAAAATAAACATGAGGCTGGAGTGATAGCACAGTGGCAGGTCATTATTTGCCTTGCACGTGGCCAACCCAGCATGGACCCTGGTTCAATCCCAGGCATCCCATATGGTCCCCTGAGCCTACCAGAAGCAATATCTAAGTGCAGAGCCAGGAGTAACCCCTGAACACTGCTGGGTATAACCCAAAAAACAAACAAGAAAGTAAAATAAATAAAATGTAGCTGAACAATAATAACATACAATGAGGAGCTCAGTAGCAAAAAGACAGGAATCAAGGAATAAGTGGTATACTCAGGAAAAAGACAGATGAAAACATCAAAAAAGAATAAGAGGTAGCTGGGGGCCGGAGAGAAAGCATGGAGGTAGAGCATTTGCCTTGCATGCAGGATAGTGGTTCAAATCCTGGCATCCCATATGGTCCCCCACGCCTGCCAGGAGTGATTTCTGAGCATAGAGCCAGGAATAACCCCTTAATGCTGCCACTTGTGACCCAAACCAAAAAAAAAAAAAAAAAAAAAAAAAAAAAAAAAAAAAGAAAGAAAGAAAGAAAGAAAGAAAGAAAAAAGAATAATAATATAGGGGCTAGAGCAGCGGCGCAAGCGGTAAGGCGTCTGCCTTACACACGCTAGCCTAGGATGGACCTCGGTTTGATCCCTCGCCATCCCAGATGGTCCCCCAAGCCAGGAGCAATTTCTGAGCATATAGCCAGGAGTAACCCCTGAGCATCACCGGGTGTGGCCCAACCCCCCCCCCCCAATATATATAGTACAAGTTTCAAAAATGGAAAGGGGAAGAATTACTGGTCAAAGAAATTACAGTTGGGGGCTGCAATAATAATACATTGGGTAGGGCATTTGTACTGCACATAGCTGACCTGGTGGTCTCAGGGAACCATATGGGATACCAGCGATCAAACCAGGATCAGCTGCATGCAGGACAAGATAAGGTATCGGGTAGGGTTGTTTGCCTTGTATGTGGCCAAATCATGTTCGATCCCTAGCATCCCATATGTCCCCAGATGTCCCACTAGGATTCCAAAGTGCAGGGCCAAGAGTAACCTCTGAATACACCCCAAAAAATTACGTTTGAGGGGCCAGAGAGTTGGTTCAAAGAGATAGTACACTAGTTCCAAGCACCACCGAGAAAAAACTCATCAAGAGTTGACCCTGAGCTCTACAGTGGACTCCAAAACCAAATCCACACTTAAAGCAAACTTTTCAGATTGTGGAAAACTCACCATACACACTTGCTGGGTTAGAACTGTTCATGGTAAAAGGTCCGTTAATGATGCCAGAAGAAAGAAGCTCATCAGATCCCCTCTGAAAGTCAAGAAGAAAGGCTCTGTTAATAAAGTAAGTCTTGGATAATTGCCAACAAAGAACTTCCTGTTAAAATAAGGAAAAGTTGAGGCCATAAGAGAGTACAGTGGGAAGGGTGTTTGCTTTGCATGCACTGACCTAAGTCTGATCTCTGGGATCACATCCAGTCCCCTGAGCACTACCTGGAGTGACTCCTGAGCAGAGTCAGGAATAAGTCCTGAGCACAGGATTGTTGTTGGCTGTTGCCCAAAAATAAAAAAATAAAATAAATAAATAAAAAAAAAAGAACCACAAAACACAAAATACTATTTTTATGTTAATAACATAACTTCATCTGAATATCAAGGTATTTACACAGAAAACACTCTAGACCACAAAAAACTTTGAAATATCAGTGGTTTTCAACCTGTTTACATGTAAGCACAAACTAGAGATTTAAAAACCACTACTGACTGGAATAATAGTACCTAAATGCTGGCAGAAAACTTTACATTTTTATAGTTTATGTAGTAAAGACAAATTACTGTACATCCACTTGACTGTTTTTCGGTTTTTGCTTTGTTTGGGCCACACCCAGACATGTTCAGGAGTTACTCCTGGCTCTGCACTCAGGAATTACGAATTATGCCTAGCAGTGCTCAGGGGACCCTATGGGATGCTGGAGATCGAACTCAGGAGATCTACCCACTGTACTATCTCTCTGACTCCAACCTAACTACTATGTATTAAAAACCAAAACAAAAAACCATGCCACATAATACCCCTTCTTCAAAATGTGGTCTTCTAAGATACTGCAATAGAACTAATAGAAATTGTATCTAGGGATTGCATCCTGATACCATTTGTTGTGGTATGCATGTGCAAGCATGATTTGTGGAGCAAAAGATTTCCTTTTTTCTTTTATGGGTAAAGTATACACACCTGGTGGTATTCAGAAATTACTCCTAGCTCTAGGTTCAGGGATCACTTCTGGTGGTACCAGGTCCCAAAAAGACTATATGCAAAGCAAGAATCTTAATCTCACTTTACTATCACTTCAGCTCCTGTATTCTTTCTTAAACTACTGTCTATAGAGATAAAACCACAAATCTTAATTACTGAAGCCCTAAAAGTCATGTGAAATACTTTTTTATCATACTCTTAGTAACTATTATAAATGCAATTTTTTTAATTTAGGAAGAATAATGCCCTGTACAAAATTAAAACCAATTTATTTCAAATCTTGTTTTGTTCAGTTTGATTGTTTTGTTTTGTTTTGTTTTTTTGGTTTTTGGGCCACAACCAGCGCTGCTCTGGGGTTACTCCTGGCAGGCACGGGGGACCATATGGGACACCGGAATTCGAACCAACCACCTTTGGTCCTGGATCAGCTGCTTGCAAGGCAAACACTGCTGTGTTATCTCTCCGGGCCCTTGATTGGTTTTTTTAAGAACAATTTTTTTTTTATCAACTGGGTGACTAAACTATACTACAGGGCCTGAGAGATAGCACAGCAGTAGGGTGTTTGCCTTGCACGCGGCCGACCCAGGAAGGACTTGGGCTCGATCCCCAGCATCCTGTATGGTACCCTGAATCTGCCAGGAGCCATTTCTGAATGCAGAGCCAGGAGTAACCCCTGAGCACGGCCAGATGTGGCCCCAAAACAAAACAAAAAAAACAAGCACCAGAGAATTCAGAGAGATGGCACTCAGTGGTAGGGCATTTGTCTTGCACATGGCTGACCCAGGAGGGACCTGGTTTTGATTCCCAGCATTTCATATGGTCCCCAAAACTGCCAGGAGCGATTTCTGAGTGAAAAGCCAGGAGTAACCCGAGGCCCTGGATGTGACCCCAAAACAAACCAAAACAAGTATACTACAAATATTAGAATAACAATAATGCTCCAAAAGATATTTTATTTATATTTGGTTTGTGGTATACACTTGAAAGTGCTCAGGGGTCATTTCTGGCAGTGCTTGGGAGATTATACAAAGTGCTGAGATTTAATCCTGGCCTCCTGTAAGAAAAGCATGTACCTCAGTCCATTTGACTCCTCCAACACAAATTTAATGTATAGACAGATGTTAGTACCTTCTTATGAGAGAGCTTTAATCTTTGCTATAGAAAGGCAAACAAACCATCAAAATATCAGTGTAATAGAAATTCAATTATTCCAAGATTTTCCAATTAAACGTTACTTTTTCTTACTCTAAAATCTTACTACTTGACTACCTACAAGAGGAAGGAATTGAGCAAACTTGAAAAATGAAATAAAGCCAAAACTCTCAGAAAGATCAAGAATATGATCTCACCTAAAGCACAGGTCTTTTTGAATCTAATAGCCAAAAACGAAGGAGTGGATATGGAAAAAAAATATTGGTGTGATTTAAAATATTTAAAAAAAAATGAATGTATGGGGCCGGAGAGGTGGCACTAGAGGTAAAGTGTCTGCCTTGCAAGCGCTAGCCAAGAAAGGACCACAGTGGATCTCCCAGTGTCCCATATGGTCTCCCCAAACCAGGGGCAATTTCAAGAATATAGAAACTCTTATAACTCAACAAAAATATAAACAGGCAAAGAACATGAAGATAGTTCTCAA